>NW_008796187.1:3180552-3190866 GCF_000699145.1 Aptenodytes forsteri | reverse complement strand
GCAGCCCCAGCCGCGGGCATCGGGCACCTCCCTGGGGATGTGGACAGGCCGAGGCCAGGCTGGGATGTGGGCCTGCGGGTGGGCCCGGCTTGGCGGAGCCCATGGCCGGGCAGGGCAGGGCTGTGGGCAGCTGGAGACGGGCCCTGCTGCGGCGTCGCTGGGGCAGGGGCTGATGGCCCCGGGGGGCTGACATGGGGTCCTGGGCCGCAGGCAGGGTGGGGGGAGCCCCAGGTGCTGGATAGTGTACCCCCGTGGGATGCAGCCTTCCTGCTGCGAAAAGAAACACGTCACATTTGACTTCTTGTGGAGGCAGCGCCTCCTTGTCTTTGGCACAAGGCTAGGCACAAGTATGTCTCTTAAGTGAGTGCTTCTGCAAATTGTTTTACTTGTAGGTTTTGTACCTTTTGATATGTGGTTAGTTTTAGGATGTTTGTAATTTTACTGCCGTTGTTGTGTCACTCAATCTGGGCTAAATTAGCGAAAAACAAAATTTAACATCAGGTAGAATTGTGTGGCTAGATTTAATGCCAGAAATTTAATGTTAATAATTGTGTCTGCCATGCCCTACAGGATTAGGCATTTAATAAGGCAATGATGAACTTCACAGAAAACCATTTCTGAATGTACAAATAATAAAAACACAAAAGAAAGTTGCAAAAATGTCAGAGCCAACCATTCCCTGAAATGAAAGTATGATGATATCTGAGTAATTAATGCTGCACAAAAGGAAAACATCTACAAAAAGGTCCGGTTTCCTTGCTTCTCACAAACCATCGACTTTGCTGTTTTCAGAGGGCTGTTTGTATCATGACTTTCAGATAACAATAACTGCTTTTTTGTGCTCTTCCTTTGTACAACACTATTAATATAACATGACACAGGCACCCTTAACTTAATTCTGAAGGGAGCCCGGGGGCCCTGTTTGCACTGCACTCATCAGACTGCTGTAGTGTCGCTGCGGTCCTGCAGCTGAAGGTTGCGGTGTAGCACCACTCCCTTAACTGGGCTGATACTCTGAGCTCTGGGGTCCCACCTACAATAAAACTTTCAGCCACTGTTACGGTACTTGAAAATTAGGTCTGTTTAGGTTGCAATTTCATGATTTCTTTAAGGCAGTCGGTGTTCCTTCTGCTTCCTCTGTGTCAGTGCCCAGTAAAGACACAGCTGCACAGTGAGTTGTTAGATCAGAAAACTGATCCAGCTGAAAACTCATCTTTTGCTCCTTTTTTGCTGCTGGGTGGATTTTCAGCAAGTAATTTCCTTTATCACACAGTCACACAATTTTTAGCATTGCTATGAGTAGGAGACTGGGACCATGAATATAGAAGTGATGGGAACGTGTAACCATCACTTTAGGAAGCAGTTACGCTAAAATTGGCTTAAACAAATCAGGAAAACGTCTTCATTTGTAGCTGGCATAGATGTGGCTCTCAGTGGGAAATAGGCAAACCTGTGCACAGAGGTATTCTTTCCCATAGCCAAGCAGGCATGCCTGTGTAAGCAACCTCTTGTGAAGAGATTGCATTTTGTACACTGATCTCATACTGCTCTGGGAAGGGAAGATAATTGAGGATTACTGCCTCCAAGTATGCGGCTGGAGAGGTGGAGGAACGGAGCGGTAAGAGCACTCAGTGATATGTTTCTGGTGACTGCTTTTCTAGCAGTGCACGCCTGGTATGTAATTTCCATTGCGTGACCTGCCAAAGGACTGCCAGCAGCATTTCAGTTGGCAGAACAGTTATGCAAAGGGTTAATGAAACATCAAGACTCATGTTTTAGGCAGCCAAGAGAGGAGCCTTTCTCTGGTGTGTCTCTTATGCCCTGTTTCCATTCCACCTCTGAGCACCAGTGTTGGCAAGGGAACCTAAGAGCCTTTTTAGCAACAGGGAAAGAACTGTGAAGTGTCTAAGTTGGAGTAAATCACAGTGCTGCTAACAGCATGATTATCATGACCATCATCCTATTATACTGAAGAATGACTGAGCCTCGTGGTCACTGCTAGTTCTGTTTCCCCTTCTGCAGATGTCTGAGTTTTCTGTGATCTCTATTTCAGATCCATATTTTGGCATGTAGGATGGGAGGCATTCCTGGGCACTGGCAATCAGGCAGGAGCACACCTGCAAGGTGACAAGGCTCAAGTAATGGAGCTGGAGATCACATGGCAGAGGAGGGCAGGGGATGCACAGCCACATTCTGGAGATGTCTTCTCACAGGGCTTTGCTAGCAAAGGCATCCCTGTTGCAGCAGAGCAGCATGGCCTCTGCACTGGGAGTAGTTGCCTAACGAAGCAAAGTTAGTGGTCTTCAACCATGATGCACCAGGCTGAGCAGGTGACATGTCCCACAAGCAGCACTGCACTATGTTGCTTATCTGTGAGATGTTGTCACAGCGGTGAGGAAGTAGGAGATGGAAGTTTAACATGAATATCATGCTCAACAGTCCATATCCATCATTATGTGCCAGCATTGACCAGTGGCAGGATTTCAAAGCCTGCTGACAGTACTGGAGAAGTTTCTAGTTATTTGAGTGTGTTTAAGAGCCAGCCCTAAAGCAGGAGTAGAATGTAGCTCCCATTTTGTTACCAGGAGGTGGTACGGTATGCTCTTTGGGGAATGGATGCAATATAGTTATTTGTATTCTGGGGCATCAACCCTGTTTGAGCCTTGTAAAACAATGGATAAAAGTAAATAGAAGTCTGTCTACTTGCCTGTGCTGCTATAGAACTGTGACTGGTGTTGTACATTCGTCATAATTTTATGTATTTAATTTCGTATCAGTTATTAATTTTGTCATATCTACCAAAACCATTTTCATTTCCCCCTTGAATCATCAGCTTCTAAACTTTTTCTCTCTGATATTGCGGTATGTTACTTCCTCAGGATACGATACTTGTCTGTCCTGGAGAGTGCTTCTTTTCAGGAAGCATCTCAATCCACATTTCTATGTTTCAGTTTTTTGTAACATTCTTGTTGCAAATGGGCTGTGGTACAAATGCAATTGTACTAGCAAGTGCTTAATTTTTCATTGCTAAACTGCTTCAGGAGTTTGATCTCTTCTTAGCCAGATACTTTCAAACTGATGTGTCTCTGCAGTCAGCAGGTTGAGGCTCACCTTTGAGGACAACACTCGCTCAAGTGAACAGCTGTCGCTGAGTGTTAATACTCAAGGGTAGGGGAAAAAGCAGGGTAAGGTTCCCCTTGACAAAGCAGCAAGCACTCACTTGGGAGAAGAAACCTGATTTCTAGTGCCAGGTTTATTCCTGTGTCCTCTCAATGACTTCTCAATGCTAAATCTGTCAGCAGTCTTGGCAACAATTTCAGGAACTCAGATATCTGCCAGCTGAGGATTCACTATGAAGAAGAATAAGATGATGTGAGCCCCCTTGCCTCTGAGTATTGCCTGCCATGGTGTATTCTCATACATCGCAGCTGTGCGGTCCCTCCAGTCGTAAGGGCTTTTTCCACTGCTCCTACCCTTCTCCGCAAAAAATGTGCTTATTTGTTGGACTAGTTGACTGTGATGCTCACTCACTGTCTTAACTTCTGGTCTATTTTCCAAACCTCATGTTCTGACCACTGCTGTGTTTTTTAAGGAAAAAAAAAAAGAATTAGTTGCTTACCCTTAAAAAGAGGGCTTTCCAGGAGTGCATTTAGCATAGGGAACATCAGTCTTAATTGTCACTGAGCTCTTGGATAAGAGCATTTAGCCATTAGTTGAATAGAAATTGTATAGCTGGGCATCTTGCCTTATGACTTCTGTTGTCAAAGAGGTAATATTTTTTATTCAGTGTTGGGAAGCCCAGTTGCATGGTAACTCCTGGAATTCAGTTTCAAAGCATCATGATGTAATTAAACAAAAGGATTCCCCTCTTTTTGATAAACTTGCTAAGATGAAGAAATTACATTGGAGAGGTAGAGCTGCATAACAAAGAATGTGTGATCCAGGAATGACGGCGCCATCTCTTAGTAGTTTTATGTGGTGGTGCTTTAATGTCTCTTCAGGTGTCGAGGTACTGTGCTAGTAAGCAGTAAGCATTCCTTGCTGTGTACAAGTCAATCCCTTCCTTCCTCTGATCTGCAGGTGGGTTTAGTCTTTTGCAGTCTTTTGGACATTTGGAAACAAACACATCTAGAGGCTTAGCCTGGCAGTAACCAAGCTTTGC
Source organism: Aptenodytes forsteri (assembly GCF_000699145.1). NCBI lineage: Eukaryota > Metazoa > Chordata > Aves > Sphenisciformes > Spheniscidae > Aptenodytes > Aptenodytes forsteri. The sequence goes on along the minus strand of NW_008796187.1, from coordinate 3,186,704 downwards.
AGGTCTGAAAATCCAGACATATCCAGAAGTTGAAATGCTTATTCTTTTTTTTTGTTGGGTTGGGTTTTTTTTAATGAAAAACCTGGAATGAAAATCTATGCCATTGCGTAGGATTTCATGGTCTTACACTCTTTGAAAGTAAGCTGCCAGAAAACCAGTCTTTCTTGTGGTATTTTGTTGAACCCAATCAGTGCTGAGGCATGTAGAACCAGAGAAGCAAACCTTACACAAAATGGGAAGTTCATTACATTTATTTGACCCTCTCATCAATCTTGAGTTCTCTTTACATTTTGTAAATGAGTTAAGCTTGCTTTAATTTCACTTCATTGGTTTCTCTGTTACTGCTTGTTAGCTAGACTACTATGCAATAATATTTTTACTTAGCTTTATTTAAGTTTATCTGTCAGTTGAAGTGGAGTTCTTTTGCCCCTTACTGTTATGGACAGAGTGCTGAAATTTGAAGTTTCAGACTTGTGCTTCATGGTATCTAAAGTTACAAGTACGTCTCCCTACCAGGATATTTTCCAGCTGAAGTCACTCTTGGCGAGGCTGGATGGTCCAGAACAGAAAAGGTGGTATGTTGTATAAAACAAAACCTGATTCTATACAGCATCTTATTCTTTTCAGTTGTCTCCAGCACTAATGTGACAAACTTGATCGAGATCAGCTTTTACTTAGAAATCATTTACCATGGTAAGTTATAATATTTATATCACAAATATTTACACAAGTTTAGTATTTATAATATTTATACAAAAATTAAGGCAATGAAATGGTAGCAATAATTAACAAATAAGGAAAAATAATGATAGATAAATGAGAAAAATTCAGGGACCAGCAGCTCAGCTTCTTGGGAGATATTTCTAGGTTTTGTATTCTGGGATGGAGTTAGTGGAAAGCAAAGTAAAGGTGATATTTCTGAGAGTTTCTGAACGTGGGAGAAGGAAACAGAATTCTCACTTTTTACCTTGGATTTTTCCCTCCAAGTTTCTACACTTTCTAACCAGAGGGATTTGAGAACAGATCAGCCCTTTAAACTGTGCTGACACAGAGCTTTCTGATTAAGTATCCAAACTCGGGCCATGCTCAAGCACTGGCCTCCTCTTCCCTACCTCTGTGCTCCAAGCTGCCACCCTCTCTGCTTGCCCACAAACCGCTCATGGCCTCAGTGGTCACTGAGCAGGACTGCAGAACGACCTGTTTCACAGTGCAATCCTGCAAGCAGATGCATCAGCACCATGGGGGGTGATGGTGCTCAGCCTTGAGCGGAGGAGGGAATGAGGCAGCAGGGAGCTGGGGACCAAAATTCCTCATGCCGGTGTTGCTGCCAAAGGATTCATTTTGTAGAGGTGTGGCTGCACAGGTCTGCAGGATCAGTCCATTTGGCCCTGGGAGCAAGTCTTCTTTCAACACCCTTCCATGTTGCTTTAATTCAAGACTTTGGGTATAGATTTAGCGCACAGAAAGAGGGACCTAGCTCTTATTTGGCCAAGTACAGGATATGTGAAGTGGAAGGTGCCATGGTCCAATGCTCTGATTGACGTTGTGAGATTGACCTTCCTAAGCTGCACGGGGATCACACTGTTAGCGTGTTATTAGCTTTGCAGTATATATGCCCCCAAGCCTACATCTGTATTTAGTTCAAAGGTGAAATAAACCAAGACGTACCCTGAGGCTAACTGGCACACACTGGCTGGATTCACCACACCACATAGCACTTGACCCTGCATCTCCTCTTGCCTTTGGACATTGAACTTAAGAAGAAAAAAACACAAAGAAAAATAATAACAAAGTGTATGAAAAAAAGAGGTGGCTATGTCACAGCCATCCAGAGTATGTTTTTATAGCATAAAACCAAGAATATGTGTGGCATTGAGGGCATATAGGGGCCCCTGAGAGTGCAAAGCTTGTGGAGGTACTGCTGGAGGACTCTGCTGGGTCCACCACGTGCTACGTGTGTCACATGTGGCAATTGGCTCTAGCCATTTATATTCATATAAAAGCTTTGATGTGATTAAAAGTTTCTAATTTCCATTTCCATACATAGTTCCAGCCTGAATTCACAGTGTTTCGCAGCTGCTCAGCAAGACAATCCAGGTGACTTTCTCTTATTTCAGAGGAGTGTGATTCATCTCAGATGATGAGCAGGATTACATGTGAGCGGGATTTACAGTATTGAATATTATTTGGAGATGGATTTGGAAATACTTTAAGAGGAGTTTCCTGATTGTGTGTCAGGAATGTACACTAAGTACAGAAACGTGACCTTCTCCACCTTCACCCTTTTACATGAAAGCAATACAGCCCTTCAAACAATGTGTACTGGGAGATTATTGCACTTCTTGGGTGGCTCAAGTCTTTCACTCAGACACACAGAATAAGTGATATGGCAAGACTTCCTAATGTTGCTAACAGCATTCACAGTTTTGTCACCTGAAATCTTTAGAAGGAAGCACATGAATTAAAAATGTTAGCATACCTCATTTGAAATCACATATTTTGTGAGAAAAACTTATTTTCAGCTGCAAACTGACTGCCTAGAGTATTTGTGTGCTTTTAAAGTTCTGCTAGGAAACAGGAAATATTTTCATTCCTAACGTAGATTTTTTTTAACTCTGAGGGTTCAGTGGTTTCAGTCTCCCAGACCATTTTAATATTTCTGGTTCACTATCTTAGATAACACAAGGCCACATGCTGCAAAAGTTCTGTCACTGTACTGAGGCTGTTTCTTACAGGTAATAAATTACTGCTGACACTCATTATCTCTGAACTGTCAGAAACCAACTGGTGTATCTGGGTGAGATGATTCAGGTTCAATAAAAATAAATTCAAAGAATTCAGGAATTTTCTTCTTAAGTACAATAATTTGTTATTAACTATTATTTCAACCCCCACAGCTGGTTTTTTTTTTCAGTTCTGTGAGGCACTGAGAAGCATCAGTACCAAAAAGACAATAATAAAAAACATGTTATCTTTGCAGCAAGCTTATTTCCCAGGATTTGCAACCCAGTTTTTCAAGATATATGCAAGTACCTAAGGATACTTACCTGAAACTGGTCTCACCAAGGACTCATGTTTTCTTTATTGCTACATATATAAAATACATTCCTTTGAAAAAAAGAAAATTAGCTTTTAACATAGCTTCTTTAGAAATGGGTGCAAGAGTTAAATGGACATATGATTAACGCAGGGCCAGGATAGCTTTCCAGTCATTCTCCCGAGGAAGTGGTTGCTACATCTCTAATCATCCCGACCCAGATCCTCCAGTAGATATCCCTGCTGCATTTTGCTGGCATGATGTTAGAAGTAGGATGATGCTGCTCAGCCAGCGCTGTCTCCTGCCAGGCCATCTGAGCAGAGACACGTACTGTTTTCTTACAGGGAAAATAGTGTATGGCAAGAGGACAAGTTAGACAGCTGGGGATAGGAGCACCCAACCATGATCTGGGCCCACAGGCTCCATTTGCACCAAAAAAAGTTGCATGGCTTCTATTTAAATCTGGTTTAAAATCGGTTTTGCAGGCAGCGCAACTGCCTGATGGGTATGCTTATTTCAGTAAAGTTTTAAACTGCTTCACTGGTACTGGTGCTCCTGGCAAACTGGTTGAGAGAGAGACCCTTCTGAAAAAAAAATGAAGTGATAGTTTTTCTTCTGTGTGAATTCCTAATATCATCTCACTGTAAGCTCAGGCAGGAGCTGGTGCTAGCAGTGGTGGGCTGAACAAGGGCGCACTGCAGCTCTTGGTGGCACTTCATCGTTACCTCTAACATGGAACTGCACCCTTGAGTGGCTTTAATTCACTGCACCTTCTGACTTAGGAAGATCGGTTTAAAATACCATCTCTAGCGTGTTGTAGAAGATGCTCTGGCAAACCCTGCTCCAGCAGCCTAAGAAGTTACTGGTCCCTCCCTCCTCACTCCATCTCCCAGCTGGAGATGGCTGCCCTCACAGCAGTGGGAGCAGAAGAAAAGGTCTGTCAGTTGAGTGGAAACTGTCAAATGTTGGCATAAAACTACCTTCATCAGCAGTTTTAGCTGAGCAGCCAACATCCTTCCAAATCGGCTTTGGCACAAGTGCTCCTGCAATGGAAATAACCACAGCTGAGGTTAAAGCCGTGCTCACACTCACTTTCTGTGCTCAAACTGGGAGGAGGAGAAGACAGAGGGAAAGGGAAAAGGGGACCGAGTAGTCCCCATTGGAGGACAGGCCGGTTAGCAGATACTTTTACTCTGTTATGGCTCTGGTTGTTCTGGAAGATGACTTAATGAAATATTTACCTGAGCTTTTCCTTTAATAAGATTTTTTTTTGACGTATAGTTCTTTAATTGACCTTAATGTTTTTATTACATGGAGAATTGTTATATACAATGAGTCAGATTATTAGGAAAAACTCCGAGATGAGTAAGGAATTGGCTAATGGGGATATGACAACAATTAGTGCTGAAAGCAGAAATGGTGGCTGGAGGGAAGTTACTAGAGAAATTCCTGTTGGTCTTGGGACCAATTTAGTATAATAGACCTTTGGAATAAAAGAAGAACTGTACTAATGAAATATGCTGATGACTCAAAACTTGGAGTTGTAATCAACAGAAAGGAGGTTTAAGATATCCCTTTCTTAAGGGGAAGGAAGGAGCTGGATTATCTTGCAAATCAGACAAATGGAAGTGGTGTGGTATGAGGAGCAGAGTACCCAAGGAGGTGAGATTAAGAGTTTGGCTATTTGGTTTAGAAAAACAAAGCCTGAGAGGATTTGATTACTACCTGTTTGGAGGATAAAAATCAGGAATGCTTTAGGACTGTTACAGTTAAAGGGCTGTCCTAGTGTATAAACAGATGATCTGAAGGAGGACACATTTAGACTAGAAATTAGAAAAAATCTCTGACCATCAAAGAAGCAAAGTTCTGCAACAGCTTCCCAATGAGAGAAGTGGAGATGCTTACCTAGTTCTGCCTGTGCTCTTGGGTATTTCACAGAAGGTTTTGTGTGATGTGGATGTTTGTGACAGTAGGAGACTGGGCTTGAGATGCAGAATTCAATATTCTTTTTCCTGGCTGGGAATATATGGAGAAAACCCCCATTGACGTTATCGTAAGCTCTGTTCATAAGCTTCTCAAGCTGCTTACTTCAGAGCATGATCTTCCCTCTTACTTCTGGTAATTTCATTAGGTTGCTAACAAAGCTGACGTTCATTTATCGCTGGCTTTCAAAATTAACTCTGTTGCTCTGAACTGAGAAAGGTCACACCTTTCTCAGCTGTTGTTGCAGGTTGTCAGCAGAGCTAGTTCAAACACTATGCCACCGGTATGCACTGAGTCAGAGCTTCGCAAGTGCTCTTTGCAGCTCAAAGGGCTAGGGATTTACCCAAGTTTCTATCAATAATCTCGTACTTATGAAATAAAAGATTCCCATTGCAGGAAAATGTGCCAGCTGTCTGAGTATTGCAAACTAAGCCCGCATGGCCACCTGGGCTCAGCAGGAGGCTGTTGGCACCATCCCACTTGAGATGTGCTGACCCCTCTTCCTGTAGGGTGGAACATCAAAGATGTGTGAACTTCAAGCAAAAGCCTTGGATGTAGCAAGGTACTGCCAATTGCCGTGACAGTAGAGAACAGCCAGTTAAAATAACACGTGGATTAGGTCAGAGAGTATTTAGATCAGGCAAACAGCATGTTCTGTGTGATTTCCAGGACTGCTCACCACAGAAGTCGCAAGTTCCTGTGTCTACCTGTGAGTGCAATGGCTCAGAAGGGATAATAGAGCTTTGCTTATTTAGAAGCAAATTCTATTAGTCTTAGCTTTGTTCCTGAATTGATTTTTGTGATTTACTGACGTAATAATCTGAGTCCTTTAGCTGTAGCTGGAACCATACCTCTGGGAGCTCTGGTGAGCCACTGTTTCCTATGAAGCCCTTACCTGGCCTCCATTTGGTATCTATAGGCCTCTTACTGTATAGGAAAAAAAAGTCTACAAGGGTGGTCTGTGGTTTTTTCTAAGTTTTTTCCAGTGTTTTGAGTAGAATCATAGAATAGTTTGGGTTGGAAGGGACCTCCAAAGGTCATCTAGTCCAACCCCCCGGCCTTGGGCAGGGACATCTTCAACTAGATCAGGTTGCTCAGAGCCCCCTCCAACCTGACCTTGAATGTTTCCAGG
>NW_008796187.1:3165056-3177217 GCF_000699145.1 Aptenodytes forsteri | reverse complement strand
ATGTGTTTGCATAGAGGCATTGAAGTTGGGCCCCCGATGAAGCTGTCTTACTGGCTGGAATTCCTTTGTGCTGCTCTTCAGCCGCTCTCCTGCTGACCTGTGTTCCTTCTCCAGGCTCTGGGCATCTATCGCTAGCCCTGGCATCAAACTGGTAGGAGTGGGATGGATTGAGGTTCCCCTCCCCCGGCATCTCTAGTTTAAAGCCCTCTTCACCAGCTTGGCAAGCCTATGACGAAGATGCTCGCACCAGTCCCGTAACCAATTGTTGACTTGTTACAAATGACAAGCATTATGAAGGTAAAACCAACCAGAAGATGTGCTCTGATAGTGTTCTCATCCTAAAGATGATCCCCTTGGCTTTCCATTTTTATCACCATTTCCTCATGCCCCACACAGATAATTTCAAAAGGGTTTTGCTTGTTCTGAGAACCGTGTACTCTCACCTGTACTGAACGGTATCTCTGTGCGTGCAAATGTGTGCATATGTGCTGACCACAATGTTTAAGAGAGCTTTTGGTCAGAGAAATCTTGTATGTTAGAATCAAAATATCCCTGGAGATGTACGCAATTCTATTGCAATTCTTGATGGAGGTGAAGCCTGCTTTTTCCACCTACCCATCCAGTGCAGTAGGTAGGCTATGAACAAGGCAGGCTGCTTTATATGCTGAGTGACAGCTATCCAGGGAGGTGGCATGACAGGCTGTTATTTCTCAGAAATGTCTATTCAGTGGAATATGTCACATTTCCAGCCTTTCACTCCATTTTAAAGTGGAAAAAAGACAGAAATACAGATTTCTGCATAAGATGGATGCTTATAATTCATGCACACCTCAAATTCTTGAGATTTTTCTAAGATCTATAACATCAAAATTGAAGTATTGTATTAGAAAAGATTTTGTTGACTGAAGAAAATGAAACATTCTTAACATTTAATGAGCTCTGTTACCTACTACCTGTGCAGCTCCATATCTATATTCACCTGAATTCTCAGAAATGTCTATTCAGTGGAATATGTCACATTTCCAGCCTTTCACTCCATTTTAAAGTGGAAAAAAGACAGAAATACAGATTTCTGCATAAGATGGATGCTTATAATTCATGCACACCTCAAATTCTTGAGATAGATCTAAGATCTATAACATCAAAATTGAAGTATTGTATTAGAAAAGATTTTGTTGAAAATGAAACATTCTTAACATTTAATGAGCTCTGTTACCTACTACCTGTGCATCCATATCTAATTGTATTAGAAAAGATTTTGTTGACTGAAGAAAATGAAACATTCTTAACATTTAATGAGCTCTGTTACCTACTACCTGTGCAGCTCCATATCTATATTCACCTGAATGATGCTGTTGAAACTATACACAGTAATGCACCTTAAACAACCATAAATGAAATGATATACCTTTCAAGTGGTTTAAGTAAATGGAAAGTTATTTTTCTTTTTTATAATTGATCTGGGACTCGAAATTAATGAACCATCTAAATTACGTGTTTTCAAATTAAAATTGTGCATAGAATGAAAAGATGAGCACATTGAGAAATTTGTAATTTTTGTTTAAAACCTGTATTTAGGGTTATTTCGGGAGGGAGTGGTGTTTAAAAAAAACAATCGTTTTCTGTTCAAGCCAACTGACTGATCACTCTGATAGTTGGGTTCCCCATGTATTTCTGGTTACCTGCATTCCTGGGCAAGGCCCAGCTCTGACTTTGCTACTTATGCTCAAGGTGATTCTGCTTCTGGGTTTCTCTAGATGTATACTGTTTCCTGACTGGGAATTTTGTCAGGGTAACTGTTGTGTATTTTTCTACAACTCTTTCAAGTGTCTCACAGCCTGAACTGAACTACCACGTAATTGTGTGGCACCAGCTTCAGTTAAATCCAGTGTTTTCCGTGAGCCTTGGTCTCGGAGCCATACTTGCGGGTAAATGCAGGTAAACTCCACATATCTGCTTCTCTGTTTACTGATGACTTCATATACTGGTGACTTTACTCATTTTTTAATTTACCACTCCAAAATTTGCTGGGCAGGCCCTCATAGACCCAGTGGGTCCGATGCTTTCAGGAAATGCCAGATTTATTGCATCTGCTCTAAGCAGGGGGTATATGCATATACCCAGAAACTCCTGGCTTGTGCAATAACGTTCTTCACAGTTGTTTCTTGGTGTAAGTGGACTCGTGGGTAAGACCCTGGTTTGCAATGGGATGTTCTTGGAAATTATTCTATTTCCTGGTAGTTACTGGACAAGTTACGTTATCAAGGTAAAACCAAATGATGTATCCAGTCTGTTACGAAAGCGGTCATCTGTCAGGCTTCACATGCACTTCCAGCTGCATTATCACCTTTACTATTGCCTCTTCCTCTGGGCTGTAAAGGAATCGTGTTCTTACTCAACACCCCCTCTGACATGTTAAGTCAATGAAACAGCAGCAAGGCGTACACAGCGGGGATACCATAGCTTAGAAGACTTTAGGTTCAGCATTTTAGAAGTCATCACTGATCACCGCTGCTGTGGGGTTTTTTTGTGCATGTGCACATATGATGTAGCGATCCTGTATTAGTGGGCTATTAGCAAAGAAGGATTTTGCTCCAAATGCTCCCCTGAGCATTGTTGTAAATGCATCTCTGTTCTAAGCAAAAAAAAGAAAGGATCTGATGAAGCAGACTGAGCTTTGCTGTGCAGCCTTAACTGTTTTATAGCTAGCAGCTTTATTAAGGTGCTCTGAATTTCTCTGATTTTTCTCTACAGCTTTTAAGCCCTTCTGATAACTGAAAGTTGGTGATGGCTCTCTTGGAATAACTGGTGTGATTTGGCTCCAGAAATATACTTATTTGCTGTGGGAGAGGCAGAGACATTCTGTTGCAACAGAGCTGGGTAGGACCCAGTACATCATGACCTGGGTCCTGCTCAGCAGCGCTCAGTGCTGCTGGTGTTATGAGTGATTAATTAATGCTTAATAAGAAACTAGCAAAGGCCATGCATGCTAAGAAACAGCCCTAAAGTTGTTGTTACAGTTTTACAAAGCAACAAAAAGTGTGAAGTTTATTCTGCATGCAGATAGGTGCCTGAAATGTCATTGCAGCTGTCACTCTTCGTTCCTGCTCTGACAGCTGTGGGTTCAAGATAAATACAAAGTTTCTGCTTGAAGGGGAGGGAGACTTAAAGAAGGATGACAAAGGGTTTGGGTGTCCGTGGTTGGTTTTCTGTGAGGAGAGACAAAGGATTAGGCCACACGTCAGGTCTGTTCTATCCAGTATTTGAGGCACTTTACATACCAGCCAGCACCGAGAGCCCGCCATGGTGGTGTTAGACACCTTAGCAGCCAGGTGTGGGTTAATGATTTGTACTGTATCAGTATGGCTTCCAATTCTTTAACTATTCTTTATGTTAATGCTGGACATGTGTGTTGCATGTCTGGTCCTTTTTCTTATTTTGTTGTTTGCCTCAACGACTTAGCGTGCAAGTGGGCTATAGAGTCTAGGTAATTAGGCACGGTGTTTTCCTTCCCAATTCACATATTTGTGAATTGGCCAACCTCCCTGCCCCACCCCCCAAAAAATAAAAAACCAAACACCCAAAGGAAATGCATGCATATACAACTATTGCTAGTCTAACAATAACAGACACCAAGATGCTATACGACACTTCACCTCAAAGCAGCTCTGTAGGAAATAGTGCTGCAGCATTGTACCAACAGTGTAGGAAAGCTCAATGCAAGGGATCTCATTAATTTTAAAATTAAACCAGTTTCACTTATTCTCCCTCTCATACTCATGAGCACCAATGTGCATGTGTCCCAGTAGTTTGTCTAGCGTTCAGACATGAAGATGTGTGCATCCAGGTGGCCTGGTCAGGTTTCCTTGCCATGACAGCTAGATCATCTCCTGGGTTCTTCATAGCTTGGTGACCATGTGCTAGTTTCTGACAGGGATTGCTTTCTGTTCTCCTCCTTCTCTCTTCAGCCACCAGGATCTACTCACTGTCCTTTGTCTCCTGATCTGGGAGTCCTGTCTGAGAAGTGAGTGTCCTGAAGATGTGCAGGGACCTTGGTGATGGGCTAGCCAAGATGCCACCACCACCTGCCATTCTCACAGCCCTTCCTCTGCTGCTCCTGTGCCAGACATTCCCTTCCATTCCCCATCTGTACAGGTCTTAACTTACCTATTACAGTTCTGGGTGCTTCAAAATACCAGCCTGTCTGCAGTAAGGTGTCCAGAATTGAGGGGTGCTGTCACCCTGTGCAGTTGAGTTATTGCAAAGCAGTGATATAGTCAAGGTGCATTAAGACTGAGGTAGGACAGCACGATCCTCTTGCCGTGCTGGTGCAGACAGCTGGTATGAAGGATGCAAACTCCTGATGCTGCATTTGTGTCAGCACAGTGGTGTGCAACCCTTAGGACAGTCAAGCTCAAGCTTTGATTATACATTTCACCTTAGGTTTCTCATTGTTCACCTTTCTGACTGATCAGCATTCATTTCCAACTTGTAAATGCAACTTCAGTGTTTTCCTATTTTCTGTATTCAGTGCCGTTGTTTCGTTGCTGTTAGGTTTGCAGAAGTTGCTGTTGTGTTTATGAGGGTACACAACCGGAGTTGCTCAGAGCGCACGAGCCTGGCTTTACTGCTGGCAGCACAGGTAGCGGTGCATTAAAGGACTCTGTTGCATTTCTCCAGTTGCTGTTACAACATGTGAAACGTGACATGAAATGGATTCTTTTTCCGCAAAAAAGGATTAGGTTCCCTTGTACACAACATGGCATCTGGAGGGCTTATTCATAATACACAAAACTAAAAAGCCCTTTCCTTTTGCTTATAAAACAGCCACACATTTACTTCATATCTGTATCATAATAGCACCTGGATGATGCTCAACAAAATCAAGGCCATAGCATAGCAAATGATGCAACATTTCAGAAACAAAACCTAGCTAACATAGCAGAGCTCTGTGGGAGGGGAAGGTAGTTTTATTTTAAAACAAAACCAATTTTACACACTTTCACCCACTGTCTCGTACTGATGTACACAAAACCACCAAGACCATGTCTCCAAGTGGTTTGTCTGGCATTCGGTAACCAAGTCCAAGTGATCTGGCCAGTGTTACAAATGTCAAGGGATGCAGTTGAGTCCTCATCGCCTCTCTTGAGGCCTTAACGGTTGTGACCATTCTCTGGTTTTGGATGTGACATTTGTACCTTGCAGGAGCTGACAGGGATTGTGAGCTTTTGGCCCTCCATCCTATCCCCCCTCCATGTGTCATCAGTAACACTGCTGATTTACTCACTGTCTTGTCTCCTTGTGTGGGTGTCTTATGTCTCCAACTCTGGTCTTCATATCTTCCGACCTCAGCAGCCCACCCTCATGGACCGAAGGGCAGTATTTTCTTGATAATGTTAGGCTGAAAGAAGGATAGCGAAAATCATCATAAAAGCCACTTAAACAGTAAAAGTTCAGTGACTTAATTGCTCCCTATTTGTAATTATGTATGCATAATTTTAATAGACCTAGCAATACTGATTAAATATTCTTTAAAATATTAGGCCTAATGGTACCTTAATGAGGTGCAGATATTATTTACCTTGTTTTACAGAAGAGGTAATGAAGCCATTATTCCAAACTAGGGGTCCCAAAGTCTTGGTACCCTTGCCTACCATGACACCTGAAACTAAACAGCGTTTGTCATGAGGGTTTCTTGCTCAAGCAATAGCATCACAAACATCACTGGAGTGTTTGTAATGTCTTACTTTAGTGGGATTAGGGAATCAAATTCTGCTTAATTATTTTTAAGACTAGCTTGTATATTTTAGTTATGTTAATAGGTCAAAAACTGTAGTCTGACTGGTAGGGATATCTCATGGGGGAGGATTGAGACTTTATCTCAAAGGGGTGAAAGGGAAAACAGAGAGTTTTCCTAGGTTAAAACCTGGTAATGAATTAAATGAGGTAGAAAAAAAAGATTTTTTTAAAAAGAAAAACAGATACATTGAAAATATTTCTGACTCTTAGTCTTAAATGCAGTACACCAAAATCCGTCATGATATTTTAATACAGCTTTTATTAATCAGAAAATTACTCATTTTATACCAATGTGCTTAAAGCAGCAACGATTATAAAGCTGCACATTATTTTATAGTAGAATGTGTACCTTTGTTTGTTTTGAGAAAATATTAGAAGTCTGAAAGCTGTTACAAAGGGGTTGTTTTACTCTTGAGGCCTAATCAGGTGAACCTCAAAGACAGCTTCAGGGGAGAGATCCTGAAAGTTACTTCATAATTACCTGTATTTCCAGGCAGCAGAGTAATTTCTCGGACTTATGTAGGGAAGAAGATTGGTCTTACAGCTTTTCATGTACTTATCCTGGGTTCTGTCACAACACTGTAAACAAAATGTACTTTGAAATTCTTTGTAGCCTCCCTTGCTTATTCCAAGGAGAGAGTTCATCGCTGTGTAGACAAAAGCCAGCAAAGCTAATTCCTGGTGTCAGACTCTGCCTGGTCATTGATTCTTTCTTTTACAGCTGGGCTGGTGGTAATGCCCATGTGTATCTGGTCGCAGTAGGATTAGGAGCAAGGCTTGGGAGAGCAGGCAGCGTTGCCCAGGCTGTGGCTGTGGGTGTTGGGACATGCAGAGGCTCCCAGGTAATCTTTGCTGCTCGGGGTGGAACAATCATTCCCACGGGAACACAGCGTTCACAGCAGTGTGTCTGGCTCAGGATGCAGCTCTGTAGAAACGTGATGAGTGCTGTAACTTAGCGCAGCCCAGTATGTTAGTCCCCACGAAGCACAGAGGTAATTTAAAATCATCCTTATCCATTGAACCACCTTTCTCTTTCTCTGTTGGCAGCTTTGGAGCATTCTGCATTATTTATTATTTTCCTTTGGTCAAGTGGTTGATTTATATTTGTAAAAATATGGTTTATGATGCAACATAGAATTGCACTGAAAAAATCTAGGCCAAAGTAACGGTGTGGTTTTAAAACTAAGCACTCTGAAGTTGGACCACTGAAGATGTTACTACCCACAAGGCCTGCTAGAAGGATACCACCCCCCCACCAGCTCTGCTGGAAGAGCAGTCTTTGTGATTATTTCGTAGCCCACTTCTATCAAAAATCATCTGGATTAGCCAAAGAAGTTTTCCTGGTGGCACAGGGAGATATTCTTAATTTAAAAAAAAAAAAAAAAGTTCCCTTATACACATCCACCTGCCCTTGTGTTTCCTCAGATTTGCTTGTAAAGCCAGGTTAGCCAAAAGCCAGGGATTAAGTTAGCTTGAATCATTCAGGCATGAGTTGGGAAGTCCTTGGCTGAGCAAGTGAGCCCGCAGGCCTGAAGGGGCTGCCACCTCCTGAAGAGGGGCTATGAAGGACCACTTGGGAGGGGTAACCTCTTCCTCCAGAGCAGCCCAATCCACAGAGTCCTCCTGAAATCCATCCACTGCCTTATGCCTGGTCCCCACTCGATCTGTTTTTAATGGACTATACTGATTTAGAAAGGGTGTTTTGACACACCTGGTATGCATGCATTAACCTCTGACTTCTAGAAATAGTCACATCCGTCCAGAAGCTGGGTGCACAGGTCAGGCCTCAGGCAGTATCTTTCCAATTATAATTTGAAGCACTTGTGTGTCTGTGCTCTATATCAGTGTCTTCAGTAAGTTTTTTTCTAAGGATTGAGTGCACAGTGTGTTTGAGGCAATTATGACTGTGTTATCACTATGGAAATGTCAGACTGATACATTAACTGAAACATTTAGAAAGCAAATAACTATTTTAATTTGCTAGTGATAAAGCCACCACTTTTCTTAAAGAGAGTCCTGTCCTCTGTGAACGTGCAAGTGCTGGTTCCCGTGACCCCCTTCTCCTCAGCATCCTCATTCTGTCCTCTCCTGCCTACACGTCCCCTGTCCCTGCACCCTCCAGTCACTCCATCCATCGGATCCTATGTAGCAGTTTTTCTTTGGGGGCCAGCTCCCTTGCCGAACCCACAGAAGGAATGGCAGGAACCTTATTTGAACTTCCCATGGGGGAACAAGTTGCTGAGGCTGCTCCTGGACTAGCTTGCAGCTTATTTATTAGTGTATACCTTTTGTTTTTTTGGGAGAGCAATATACAGCAACAAAATGGTCAACCTTAAACTTGCTCAATATCTTTTACAACTATGGTTACACTCTGATCTTTTGAGAAATCTACTGTACATCCTTTCAGTTTGTGCAGTGTCTTTCATTTCTATGCATGGGAGTGCTGCACAGGGATGTCATCGGGACCCAGTCCGTCCCCATCTTATGCTCTGTGCACCTCTGCACCTGCTCTTCTAGTTCATTCTCTCTGAGCAGGGAGAACAGCAGTATTATTTGCAAGATCTGAAATGTTTTATTCTCTGTGTTGGTCGTTGGCTAAGTACACATCAAGGTAGCCTTTTGGAAAGACTGGAAAAATCTGTGTGCCCACTGACTGTTCCCAGTGGGCTAAGTTAAATCTTCTCGACTTGTGAATAAGAGTTTCCAGGGAAAGTTCACTGTGATCTGGCTGATAGGCTTGGCTGGTATAACTTTAACATGTTAGCCTGCATTTCTGAAGCAAACAAATATGGTATGTATATGTTGAAGTAACTAACACAAATCTCCTCCTGAAGAAGCAAGCGTATTGAGCACAACTCTGTATGAAAGACTGAGAATGTATTCAGAATTCCAAGACTGCGCCATGTTAGAAATCCTACTTTTGTTAGGTTAACAAGTTTGTGTAATCAGTGTGAGCTTGGAAACCCTTGCAGGAGAGCTGATGGAACAAGAAAGCCACATGATGAACTGCCGTACAAAAACTGCTGCTCTGAAAATGGGTTTTCACTGCATCTTTAAGCACTGCTTGCTTCGGGAAGGTGGCTGTGTCCAAATTACACTTAACAGCTCTGCTTTCTGTGTTTTGTGCTCACTGGTAATGATTTCTTAGGGATTACATCTTGCCTACTTTAAGCTCGAAAGTACGTTCTTGCTGCCGTTGCATCCACAGACCTAGCGCAGTGACCGGGAGGTGTGCTGCGCTCTGTCAGACACGCTCGGCAGGGCTCACCTCCGAGTTTTATGTGAAGAGACGTTGGAGGATGCTCTCCTTGCGGAGACTATGCACTCCCAGAAGATGGAGTGGCAGTGAAATATGACTTGAGAAGAAAAAAGCCTGGCGTTTCAGATCCCATGTTTAATTTGGGAGCTGGCAGTTAGCAAAAGCACCCATTAGCTTGGAAACTGAACAAATGTGTTATGATAATTAGTGAGAAACAAAGAATATGGGACCCCTGAATACCATTTTAATTAAAGTCATTTTTCAGAGAACAGCAGCATTTTAAACGCATGCTATCTTGGCAGCCCTGAGAGGAATATTAGTAGCAATATGAACTAGAAACTCTGAGAGTCACCTTTGGAGAAAGAACAGCTCAAACTGCTGGGCATAGTCAAATACGCCCTTTCCAGATCCATGTGGAGCTGTAATGAAGTTACTGCCCTGCTCCCAGAAGTTACTGATTTCTCAGCCAAGTAATTGAAGATGTGAGCACTTACACTTTGCTGTGATAAAATGAGTTTGCTTAAATCCCCTAGCTGAGGGGGTGCTGACTTCCGACTGAGGTGAGGTAGCTAACAGCTGTGGCCAGTAGCTTTTAAATAGCTCTCACTTGATTGCTTATAATTGCCTAATTATAGTTTGAGTCAATTAAAAAATATACTTCTACTTAAACTGTCACTAACTCATGTTGAAGTTGGCATTGCTGCCTTCAAAATCAACTTTTTAAAATAACAAAAAAAATTGCATTCCTTTTATTCTCAAACATTGCTAAATCTGTTTCCATAAATTGCAATATTGTATGCTAAGTCAGAGCAAAAAGTGCTAAAATGTGGAAAATACTGGCATCCAGAACCAAGATCCTAGGGCAGCTTCTCTTTCATTTGTTTCATCAAAAATTGGCAAGTGTATGAAAGAAAATATTTATCTTCATTGCTTGTGATTCCAAGGGCCCCCTTGTCTACTCCTCCGGACTTTTTCTTCGTTTTTGCTGTCAGTCATCAAGGCTGTGGCTTTATGAGCCTTTGCTGGCTGAATAGTTGCTGCGGCTATTTTCTTTCTCCCTTCCAGGGGCAGCTGACTCAGGAGCCTCCAGCTTTGAAGCATCAGTGCTAGTAGGAAGCCTAAACTTAAACAACATCAGTTTTGTCATCTCTTTGTCCAAAGGCACCCTGACAGCTCAGAGGCTTCTCTGCTCATTTGCTACATACTGACCTGCCCTAAAACCTAGATGTTTGGTTTATGTCAGCATTGGTAAAATAAATCCATGCATGTTTATCCAATACAATCTTGTTATGCTTTAATAATAATTTCTGCTTTCCCAATGTCCTCAAGACTGTTGATGCTGTGGAAAGTCACTGATATGACGTGGCGAGGTGGTAATAATTACACTGTGAGAAAACCCTGTAAACATAAAAAACCCTGTCATTTGTGTTGTTTTGTTTGTTGTCATAAACTTCATATCCATTGCCTTTTGTTAGCTGAAGGCTTGGGTTGTGCAGTTATACTCCTCGAAGAATGTTTGTGTCCTTGTTTAAATACGTGTATATATATATGTACGTATATATTTGCGTATATAAACCCAGCCTTTTGACTTGGAGCGTACTTTGAGATGACAACAGCTATGAAGGTTTAAAAACCGCATAAGCCATAGCATTCAACTCTTTCGTAATCGTGAATTCAAATCGCATCTCAGAAATGCTGTTAGCTTGTGGTTGCTGAGAAGTCCTGGATGAATCACTGCTGTCAGCAGCAGAGCAGTCCAGGTTGGGGAGGTTTTCTGTTTCTGCTGTCTCCGTGGCAGAGGCAGATGTGGGAGCAAGGAGTGAGAAAGAGGAGCTGAGGACCTCAGTGGCTTTCTCTGGGACTAGACAAAGTCTGTGATGGGAGGAGAAGAGACCATACTAAGAAGGATTGGGTTGGTAAGGGGAACAGTGGTACGTGAAATACAAGGACGTGTTTAGGTCAGTAGTTTGCCTCTGTGATAAAAATAGGGAGTGTGGAGGTTGCCCCAGAGCTGGACACATGCCCTGAACCCAGCAGATACATTACTGTGCTGCATCCCACAATATGTATCTTTGAAGTAATGCATGTCAAACTGAACAGTAATCGAGGGAGAATTACCATTTACTGGGGATTTAACAGACATGACATTTGTTAATATGCAACGAGCAAGGCTGATGTCATGGCAAATACAAATCAATGGAAAATTTAATTAATTACTGTAACTGTTAATGGGTTTCCGAGGAATCTCCTCTATGCCTGGTAAGAACCTTTCTTTTATTAGTTTGAGACCATCAGAACAGTTTATCTGCCCTGTGGGGGTTACTAACATATGCCAAGAACATCAAGATAATATCAGGAACACAGAATGAGAAATAATAATTTAGGGACTGAAATGTAATGGCCTCAGGGGAACATGTGGACTGGTGACTGTATAGAGTGGTAAACCAAATATTACTGGGGGTTTTCTTTCCAACCATGCCACAAATGGCTTTATGGCCAAGAATCCCATTTAACTTCCCTGTGCACAAGTCTATAATGAAAGTATTCATGTTTGCCCATCTTCAACGTGTGTCAAATCTTTGTTAGTGAAAGGCTTTGGGATACTACAATGTAAGACACTGAAGGTGTGCAAGGCTATCATAGCATCTTAGCCACAAATATCTCCATACGCAAAAAGCTAGCATGGGGTTGACCCTGTTTCCTGAATGAAGCAGTGCTTTATTTTGTTAACATGTTGCCCTTCTTTCATTCAGAAAGATTTTTCCTTGCTAAAAGAGTGCTTGTAAGACACTGAAGGTGTGCAAGGCTATCATAGCATCTTAGCCACAAATATCTCCATACGCAAAAAGCTAGCATGGGGTTGACCCTGTTTCCTGAATGAAGCAGTGCTTTATTTTGTTAACATGTTGCCCTTCTTTCATTCAGAAAGATTTTTCCTTGCCAAAAGAGTGCTTTTATGAAATCAATATTTATGAATGTGTCTTAAATTATATTTTTTATATATATAATATAATATAATATATATAATATAATTTAAGCTGGCGGCTCACAGCTTAGACAGGTGTACTCTTCGCTGGGTGAAAGACTGGCTGGACCGCACGGC
>NW_008796187.1:3133493-3163830 GCF_000699145.1 Aptenodytes forsteri | reverse complement strand
AAGAGTGGTGAAACATTGGAACAGGCTGCCCAGGAAAGTGGTGGAGTCCCCATCCCTGGAGGTAAAGATGTGTAGACATGGTGCTAGGGACATGGATGATTCTATGATTCTATGATTTATTCCATTCCACCAACCTCATAGTAAAATAAGGATCTGGCAGAAAACATGTCTGTATTACTTCAGTCTATGTCATTTACTTGCACTACAGCATTTTTGCAACAGGGAATATCCCTGACTGTGTGCACACCAAATACCTTTCTTGAGCTCTTCATGCGTTGCTTTAGTATAGTAACCACGTGGAGGATCAAAACAAAGGGATTACAGGAAGAGAGGGGTTTGAAGGTTGATGTCATATCTATTCACACATGTATATATAGCCTGCATGACTGCTAAATTCTTGGGGCTATTTTTACAGATAAATCATGAGCTATATGTAAGCAAGTTGACTGATAATGCTTCTAGCAAGAACAAAAAAGTGAGTGTAACTGTGGTTTTAACTGCAATAGACTGATAAGCATTAGTTTCCTTTATACTATAGCAAAAAAATGGCATCTGTGAAGAGCAGTTAAGAAAACAAAGTAATTTGAATACACAGACGTAATAAAAATGAAGACAAATCTCTTCACATTTGAAGGAAATTTTTAAAAGTCACAATGGAAGCATTTAGTGAAAGGACATAGTATTAGAGTGATCCTAAATGTAGTGACTGGGACAGGCTGACATGCTTGTAACGAAACTTGGGTTTAAAAGCTCCTTGTTTTTGCAGTTAGCTGTGAAAAAACACAGTGAGGGGAAGGAAGTCATGTCTGGACCTTCTTCTGTAGGTGCGTATCTGGGTTTTCTTTCTATGCATGAAGCAGTTGGGAACAGAGGATTCGTCATTTCTGTCTTCTCACTCAAAGTTTGTCCCATTATAACTGTGTAATTTAAGAGAGAACAAAAAAGATACTAAAGATTGCTTAAGATACTAAAAATTGCTTAACCAGTCCAGAAATGAAAGATTTAAGCTGTACATTTTCCATTGAGTTTTGGAAGACACTACAAAAAAGAATTAAAAATGTCCTATGTCTGTCCCACAGAAAATGTGGGAGCAAACTCCATTTTTGCCACTGCATTGACATAAAAAGTAACCCTATGTTTCAATAATAGGTCATGACAGTAAAACTGTTGTCACAGAGGCCAGGTAGAGTTTTTGAGCAGAATTTAGGATGCCCACTGACTTCACTTGTTTGAAAGCTGACTATTGATTCACACTTATTCTGTCTCACGAGAAAGCACAAAAAACCTCTGAATTCAATAATCAGCTGAAAAATATGAACATATATTTATTGTCTATATATGCTTTTTAAATTCCCTTTTTTGTTATTGCCTGACATTGTAAGAGTGTTGTTATTTCTGTACTGATTTTTTGGGATGTGCTCTTAATACCAATATGACAGAATCCAGCTGAGTATTATGGATGGATACTTGATACAAATGAAGAGCTGAAGAATCTTTATTTAAGAATCTGTTGCCTCTACAATTCTGAATGTTTTGGGTTTTGCCAATTTTTTTATTTAAAAGTCAGAAATTCAAAGCCTTTGGTAAGGGATGTACTGTTAGCTAAATAAAGTGTAGGGTTGGCTAAAGTTAAGACACCTGTTGTTTCCTCTCCTGGTCCCTTACAGTGTCCAACTGCTGCTGAAAACCAGAGCTTTTAGTTTCCGAGTTATATTTTTGCTCTTCTCTACTCTACTGGGGCAATTTGGAAATGTCATTTAATGTAATGAGTCACAAGTTCAGCTCCATCACATGAAGATCAGGCAAAAACAGCCATCAGTTACGCCAAGGGATTTTGTCCCACTCATCTCTCCAGCTCCCTAGCTCGTTTCCCCGTTTCAGTCAGGGTAAGTCACCTTACGCCAGAGATCTGGAAGCAACGTTTGGGCATGACTAATTCCTGTGTTCTCTTCATAATAGGCCTGCTTGGTGCTTACATTTAAAATAAATTTACAGATGTCAGCTGAGCTGTGCACCTCTCTGTTGCGGCTGTTGGATAATACCTGCAGGGCGAAGGCTCGAGCAGCATGCCAGAGCCCCAGGTCCCTCCAAAGGATCAGCTTCTGCTTCAGTGGAGCTATTAATCTCTTGGCAGTAGAGAGGCACGGTCCTGCTCACTATCAAAGAGAGGATCATGGTGCTTTATTGCAGGTGGGCCCAGAGGAGAGGAGGTGTTGGTATACTGTTGGAGTCAGTGTGGTGGAAACAGCAAAGGGGTTGTTATGGAATGCATCTGCGGCCTGCAGGTGTCTTGCTTTCATTACACATTTCAGAAACACAAATTAATAACTGGGGTTTTTTGCATTTCTTAAGAGGGAAATGATATAACCTTTCTCTGCAATTGTAAATCTCCAAGTGTGGCCTAGGTTACACAAGCTAAATGGCCTTCTTAAGGTCTATGTCCTTGACAATGTACTTGCAGTGCTGTTGAGTTAGGCTGTCACGTTTGTCCTGTTCTACAAACGCAAATATTTTCTCAGGTATTTAAAAAGCCACAGTCCTGTTTTAAGTAAAAAATATCCATCCCTCACCCTTCTAATTATACAGAATAAATCCTTTCAAAAATTTCAGCTTGAACAGAACAGCAAACAATAAATAAATCATATATCCAATAATATATCCAGCAGAGAGTCTATTAGTTGAGTAAATACATCCATAATGTTTTTACAGAACATTGCCGCATCAAACCCCGCACTTGTACTCTGCCTCTTCTCTCTCTGGCTTCCCACAAAATTTAATAAGATGTCAATAGACTTGAGCTAAAGACCAAAATTCTTTGTATTTGGGAAATGACACTGACAAAATTAATGAACACCAAGAAAATGGCCATAAGTGTATGCGAGTTTGATCGCAAGCCCCAGAATTGCCCTGGTTTCTGGAAGGTGTGTAGCATGGGACCGGTTCCTGAGCAGGAGCCTGCGGTACCATCGATCTTCCCCGGCATGCTGAGTGGTTAGTGCAAACAAGTGCCGTATTGTCTGGATGAAATGATGAAGAAGGTATTCAAGCTACATAACAAACTGCTGTGGATGCTTTTCAATTGCTGCAATTAAGATGAACAGGCCAAATCAATGTAACATATTGTATGGAGATGGCTGGCACGTTGCTCTGAAAATAAGATCTGTAGCTTTTAAGTATAAATTATTCTGTGCAATGTGAATTGCACATGCCAGGTCTTATTTAAAAGGCACAGCCTGAAAGCATAGCAGCAGGAAAGAAATGAGAATGTCCTCATTCATCTTAGCTTTGAAGTCTAAACAACAATTTAAATATCTATTACTGATTTGCTGCAGAAACATTTGAACATCCAGAAAATGGCTTTATTCCACTTTAGCTGGAAATGCTGGTATTTGCCCAGTTTCCTGGTTGTTCCATGTGTGTAGAAGTCTAAGTCAGTGGTATGAATAAAGACTAATAACAGAGTCATAAAATCAATCTAGGGCAACACTGGCCATGTTCTGTTTCACTTTCTGAGAATACATGCAAGGAATTCATGAGTTTACCAACCAAACATTCCACCTTTAAAATTAGCTGTAAAAAAAAGCTAAATATATAATTTTTACTCAAAAAAAGAATACATGCTCTAATTATCTTTCCCTTTAACTCCTCTGAATTCTCTCTTTCTCCTCTTTACATCACAGCCATCTAAATAAAGAGGTAAGTGCTGTGTCCACATTGTCTAGAAAACGGGATGCAGAGATGCTGCTGCCCATGTTGCCTCCAGATGCTGCTTGGGTTTGGCACTTTGGGATAAGACTGGGCTGCTTTGGAGGTGCAAGCTAGGAGTTCCACACCATCAGCCACTGCATCGTATAAATGTACCTGCTTAAATCTGTGCTGGTTTGGGTGCGAACGCTGCGTTGTGCGGCTTTGCATGGTACACAGTGAAGCACGCACACTCTGTCTCACTCTCCATTCATCTCTCCTTCCCCTGGGGCCATGCCTGGGGCCAGCCTGGCCACCCTGCAGAGTGGGGTAGGGGCAGGTGGGAGTGCACAGGGGCACTCCCTGTTGCCTCCACCTCCAACCCCTTCCCTGCTCCACGGGCCCCCGTGAACATTGGACTGGTTGTACCAGCGCACCTGGTCCGCTGTGTGCCTGGGGTGAGGCTGGGTGCAGCAGGTGACAGGATGCATTTTCCCCCTGCCCTCGGCTTTCACCATGCTGAGCCTCGCTCCGCACACACGCTGCTGTAGGCACAGGGCTGCGAGGGAGGGGAAAGCATCGGTGGGGAGGAGGCATTTTTCCCTATCCTGTCCTTTTTCTTGCACTGTTTTTGCTTTGTGTAATGGGAAGCAGCTTGTGGCAAGCCAGGGGCTGCCAGGACACGAGCACGCTGGCCGAAAACGTCTGCTATGCTCAGTGCCTTGTCAGACATGGTGCTTCAAGCCCCTTGCAGCAGGGACATTGTGCGGCTACGTGTTTGGAGGGGGCCTGCCACAACAAGGTCCTCATCTTGATTACACCTCTGGTGTCAGCGTGATGCTGACATCCCACCCGCTGCCAGGGATTTACCGATGGAAACAAAGAGGAGTGACAGCTTTTTGGGGTGGTGCAGCCCGGCAGCACTGCTGCACCCACCGTGGCAGCTCCCTCCTCCCCATACTGGCTGGGCTCTGCCTGCCTCCAGCGGAGAGAAACGCCTGTGTCGGTGCGCGTGTGTTTCTTTTTCCCCAGTTTAATGAGCTCGTGACTCCTAAAGGAGATGCTGCCGTTGTAATGGGTACTTTTTGCGGTGGCACGTGTAGCTTTTGGCGCTGCGTGGGCAAGTACGGCTGTGCATATGGAGTATCAGACACATTTGCTTTCTCCTGTTGTGCTCCATTAGGACAAAAAAACCCCCAAGGAGTACTTTGGTAATTCTTATATAAAAAGCAGATACCTACAGTTGGTAGCTCATGAGTCTAAATTAACTCTGTGGTAAGAGGCAATTGTTCCGAGAAGGGGTCTTGGGGAGGCAGATAGGGCCGGCTCCTTTACAAACCCTGTCAGCGCCGCAGCACTGCGACCCAGTGCCAGCACTGGCTGATAAACACATCAGCTTCTGGCAGGGGAGCGAAAGGGAGGTATGGTTTGAACCACGGACTAGTTTTAACAAAAATGCATCTTTTTTTTCTTACTCCTACTCTTTGTACTCTTTGTACTGTGGTATTGCCATTATATTATATGGAATGGGATTTTTGACCTATTAAGTGATACACTTGCCATGTCTATATTCAGTAAAAAGGAACAAGTTAAGTGGATGTGACCACAACTTCTGTGCAGCGGAGGCCGACTGTGGCATGGCCAGGAGTCTCTTATATCTGCGGTGAAAGAACAAAATTTAGCAAAACATTTTAGAGCGTTGGCAGAAATCTGCAGTTAACAGTACAGCATTCTGCCAGTCAGACTCTTGAAAAATCAATAGCCAGGCATGCACTCATTTTTTTACAGAGAAGGTTACAATTTTCTTATAGCAACAAAATTAGCATTAAGAGCTGGCTTCACGCAGACATTTATATGCTGGCATGAGTCATGAACTTGAAAAGGAGTCTGCCTAGGTAATTAATTTTCTCTGCGTTATTAAAGATCTTGTTATTTGCTCATGTATTTTTTTAAAGGATCCATTTAAAATTTATTTTAACCACAAGACTTTGGGCTGAATTTAATTTTAATAGGACCTTTCAGCATGGCTTCCAATACAGGAGATGGTGGAAATTCAGTTTTAAATTCTTTAGAGTCTTGTGTTTTAAGTACTTGCCTGGCACTGAGTGGATCTGCCACAGAAGACCGATCCGTGTGTGTGATCTCTTGCAAGTTGTTCCCTGCTTCAGCTGCCATCTTTAAAATGGGGCTAATTATATTCATTGTGGAAATGTCCCGGGAGTTGAAAGTCTTTGTGAAGAGGCCTGATTTCATGATGGCAGAGATTCCCTGAGCAGCGATCTGCTGCTGTCACAAAGCTGTGATCTTGCAGGGTCGGTGGAAATGCCATCACACACGTGGGGAGGGAGCTGAGTCACTCACCTTGTTCTTCTCAGGCTGTGGCAGTGAGGAAAACAAGCACAGGCTGGTAGCAGCACTAACTCTCAGAGCCACAACCTGTTTGCTTCAGACTGATGTCCCTCTGGAAATCTCAGCTAGGGACCCTCCTTAAGCGCTGGGAGATGCCCCAAATGTAAGACAGCGCTGCAGAGCTCTCTTCTCTCCACCCTCATTATTGCTTCTCTTGCTGATACTGACACGTAAGCGAGAAGAGGTTCAAACTGCGGGGCAGAATTAACTGGAACTCACAAGCACCACCTCATCAGGTGGCGTCCAGTTGATGCTGAAGGTCACCTGAGCGCTGCTGACAGGCTGATACACAAACACAGTCCGTGCACATGAGGCAAATGAGAAATTAGTTTGCATCCCTGCGAACCTCTCTTTTTGACCTGTGTTTTGATGCGGTCTAGACACCCATCTAATTGTGCTGGTGTAAATCTCCTGAAGGCTTTCAGTGGCACTGCCTTATGACCACAGGTGCAAAAGGGCATCCACAAATAGGCAGTGGATTCAAAAATACGCTCTGTGCTGCTGAGCACATCATTGATGTACTTAACATGAGCCTCAAGAATACAATACTGAATTTTTGGGATATAAGAAACACAGCATGCGAGATTTATGTATTCTTGTGCAAACTACAGCACCAGTGAATAAAAATAAAAACACATCTGCAATAAAAATGCTTATATTAGCAAATACATCCTTACAAAAATACATGCTTTAGGTCCTAAGAGTTACTGGCTTGGGAAAGTACTTTTTATTAAACATATTTTTTAATGCTTGGATGTGTATTTTAATGACATATTTTGGACACCAGCTATTTGTCTCTTGGGGAAAAAGTTTTTTTTTTTAGCTTACTGAACTCTTGAGTAATCAATTGGTTGCCATCCATAGATAAATGTATTCTAAAATGATGATTAATACGGTTTACAAGTGTTACTGTGAGAGTCAGGTCGGAACAGCTTGAATACCTAATGTGGTAAGAAACTGCGATCAGTTGCATGATAATGTAATGTTTTTCTTAAGTTTGTGCTGTATAACTTTTCTGGAACTTGCTTTCCTTCAGGAAAAAAGCAGGTAGTTTCTGTCTGATATTGCTTTGGCAACAAGAGGACATCAAACTAATCAAACCCTTTGGTTTATGTTGGATTTGTTAGCGCCAAGCCCTGTTTTACACAAAGAAAGAAAAGGGGTTGTTTTGGGAGAGATTTCTGGAAAAATCTAAGCGACAGAAGTATCAAAAGTCAGCAGTCCTTGTGCTTCCTACGAGGCTTGCGCTTTTCCCACCTGCACTGGCTTTGGGATGGTACTTCTAGAGCAGACCCATTCCATTCGACCATGTGTTGTGGACATCAAAGGCACAGGGGTTCCCCAGCTCCTCGACGTCCCAGACAAGCACACTGAATCATTATAAGCAAGTTTGCTTTCCAGACTCGTATGCTTCTGAAGGCATTGCTGCCAGAAAAGGCCTCTGGATGAGTGGCTTGGGTTGTTAAGGAACACCATCTTGGGAGCAACATGCTCAGAAAAAGGCCTGGAAAAAAAATATCCCAGCCAATACATGGCTCAGATGCCAAAGTATGCAGCAAAACCAAGTAAAATAAACTTTGTAATCTGTTGCTACTGCTGACTGATAGCTGCTCACTAGGTATCACAATTTGGTCCTTCTCCTTGGATTTACTCTGTTCCATTTTTGAAAACCCATTTTTCAACATCATCTTTCTTCATCTTAAAAGTAACGGGTATCAAAAGAGAAGTCCATGGTGTTCCTTACTTTCCTGGGTGTCTAGTTGTTGAAGAAATGCAGACTTGAGAAACCATCTGGTGAATCTTCCTGGTCAAGAGCCAGACTTCTGTCTGGCCTCTCCTGTGGTTACTGTCCTCCTCACAGGCTTAGCATAAGAATATGGTCTCTGTCCTCTCCATATTAGCTTAAATACCTGATAGAGATGAACATGCAGGAAACCAGCAGTGTGATTAAATGTTCCCAGTGGTGTGTTGCCAATGGGCTGCCTTTGATGATGTCTACCTCTGTATTCCACCAGATACTCCATTGGGGAAAATAGTGTGTGGTCTCTAGGTGCAAAGGCTTAGTGCTGAACCAGAGGACCTGCTTGCAATCACAAATCCTCTTTCCCCTTGGAAATGAAACTGGTGGCTTTTTTTTTTTTTTGAGCCCGTTTCTTTTTTTTCCTCCAAGGATAGAGCCTGTTTCTCCAAAGCCAAGGGTGAAAACAGGCATGAGTTGAAGGTTGAGAAAAATTCCCACTGTTTAAAACAATGCTTAAATGTTCTTTCAGGACAGAAGAAATGAATTGCATTTTGTTAAAACATCTTAAACCTGATGGGAATACAGCCTCTGATTCCTGGCAACTGTGCTTCTTTCTCAAGCTATCATTTTTAGAGGTTCACCCTTTTTCTGAAATACTTTCTAGGCTAGACACCAATTCCTCTGCTGACTTCTATTTATCTATCTTCTCACTTACTTCCTTTCCCTTCCTTTGCTCTGGAGGAAGGGAATGTCCATTTCAGGTTCTGGTTGCTTTTTCAGTAAACTATGAATTTATGCTGTTTGTGCAGCACCTGGCAGAGAGAGGTCTCCGCTCACACCTAGGACTCTCTGTTATCACAGCAATGCTAAAGGAATCGCGCTGCTCTGGGGATATCACCGGTGCAAGGAGTTCAGGGAGGCCGGTGGCTCCATGCGTTTTCAGGTCTCTCTGGCTTCCAGGCAGCGTTGGTGAAGTGATCCCGATTTACAGTCGTTCTCCATTGCAAGAGGGGAGGAGGAGGCGCTAAGCAGGGTAAGCTGCCCTGTAAGGACTGGGGAGAGGTGGGAGCGGGCTGCAGGGAAGCACCACGCATGGGCGCTGGCCTGGGGGGACCAGCAGCCGCACAGACATCTCCCACCCGGTCTGGGCGCAAGGTCCCTCTTACGTCAAACAAAATCAGCGTTCAGGAGGCTGTGTCTTGGTATACGGCCACTGCTGTGTCGGCCTGCTTGGTAAATTGTTTTGGGATAGCTTGAATACGAAAAGCGTGAAGAGAAAAGTTCTTTTACTATATTATATTTTAAGGAAAACCAGAGTGATTTCCAAAGGTAGTCTGGCAGGGAAAGAAATGCCAATAAAGAAAACTTTGCTTCTGGCTTAGAGGGGAAATTTGTATTGCCCTGTCTCCTTTTCCACATATATATTTCTCTATCTATGGAGATAGATATATATATATATATATGGAAATTATGTGCTTTTGTAATAAAAAGGTTTTGTTTGTTCAGCATGCTTTGGTGTCTAACCAACAACTTTTATTTTAACAACAGAATCGTTCTAAGACGTGCACTGAAGTTTTGGTCATTTTTGATCAGCTATACAAATTACAGTCTCAGTTATTCACACTGCAGAAAGACAGGCTGTCTTCCTACCTCCTGTATGTGCCTAGAACCATGGCATCAGTTTGGCAAGAAGTTTTGTCTGAGGAGCAGTTTAGATACCTCTGAGCTTTTTGCATCCGAGTAATTTTTTGTCTCCAAGTACAGCAGTTGCACATCCATCCTTCTCCATCGGTACTAGCTAGAGGAGAGAGTGTAAAAATTTCAGTTTAATACGGTTTTGCAGAGCGACCTCTGATGCATGACCACATTGAATGGAGAGGACAGAAACAAAATTTCGTGAATTATGTGGCCGACGTTTGGCTAAATCTGAGCTGGATCTTGGGTTGTTTGGTCTCATTTCTCAACTCCATACTTCTCTTCTTTGCAAGTTATATTAAAACCCCTCACTTTCCTGTGCTTGCTTTCTCCTCAGAAGGCTATGTGAAGAACTCTGCGTGACGCCAAAAGCAATATTAGTTTTTGGAATCAGCTTTCAGGATGTGCTGAAAGTTGTGTAATCAGCACCTTACCTCTCTGAAAGACTGGGTGCTTTACTCTCCTACATCTCACAGGCGTGCGGGGCCTGGGAAAGTTGGTTTTTTCGGCTACTCGAGAGACCTGACTAGAGAATTAGATGGTCTGGAAGCATATCAAAAGTTTCTCCACCCTGGGTTCAAAGCTAGGCCCATCTTGACATCAGACTCTTTCTCTAGGCTATGACAATATTTTGGGGAAGGAAAAAAGAGTCAAATGAAACTTTAAAAACAACATAGTAACTAGAAGAATACAGTAGAAAAATGCTAAATAAGGTTATGATTTTTGTTAAAACATAAGGGAAAAGCAGTAATAGCACAGTGATAATAAGCACAGGAAAAGAAACGTGCGCAAGCAGGGGAGTGAGCTGTTGGCAGTACTGTGTCGTCCACAGGAGAGCTGTGATTCAGGATAGAGGCTTCCAGGCAATCAGAAGTGATGTCTTGTGCTCTCAGCTTCAAAACCGTGTTCCCTCTAGAGGCTACAACACTGCTGTCCTAAAATGAACGTGCATTCAGAAAGCCCCTTAACACGGCGTACTCATGTTTTTACCTGCATTTGGTGAACTGAAACAGGAGTGAGTTACCATAATGCCCTGCCTGAGAGCGTATGGTGGTGCAATTTCAATTTACTTTGAAGTATGGGGCAGAAACTGGGGTGGTCCAGAAGTTGCTCTAGATGTTGTTCAGCTTTCCTGGCTGCAGGCACTGTACCCTGCGTCTGAGCAGCAAATGGATGGTGGATGTCAGTACCCACTTCATCGCCGTGGTGCATGTGAACTGGAGCTCTGACTCTTGGAGATGTGGTTTCTTTTTAGATGGTTTAAATAATATTTGGTTTTAGATGATCTTTATGAAGCATCTTGAAGTCCACATAAGATAGGTCATTCAGGACTATGCATGTGTAAGCAACTTGTCTCTCCTTTTCAGCAGCTGCCTAAGCAAGTTTTGTGATTAAACGTTGTATGTTTTGGACTGCGGTTCCACAGCATGAGTGGTTTGGCAGCAGCGCTGGATGAACAAGTTCCTGCCCCTGGCACTGCGCTTAGGGTGGTGTAAACTGGTGTAGAAGTGGGGTTTGCCTTTGATACAGCTGGGAGCCAGTTCTTTGGCATCAAGAAGACCTTAACCCTGGTATTGCCACTGGCCCACTAGGCTTATGAATTGCTGAACGCATTTTACAATGCGATATGCATAGCGGAATAATTACTAGGTGGCCAAATGTGACTTGAAAACAGCTTTTTGTTCAGCAAAGAATCCTCCTCCCGTTGCACGGTTCCTCAGAAAAGGCTAGTGGGGCTGGGGCGCTGGCCCACGCTCCCCAGAGAATGAGCTGGGGCTTGGTGGGACAAGCAGTGTCCCTGGACACTGGTGGTTTCCAGTGCTGGTGCTGAGAGACACCCAGCTGGAACCATTCCCTGCTCCCGGCCCCCAGAGCTCACACCAAGCCAATGTTTGCGCAGGGCTCTAATGAGGAAAAGCAGTGTATTGTTCATTACTCATAATAACAAACTCCTGAGTGTCCAGATAAGCAAAACGCTTCAGAATAAGCTAGACCTGGAGATTTGGACTGGAGCGTCCTGAAGGGAGAAGCAGAGCCATTCAGATGATATGATAAGGGGCAATACTGGCATGTATTTCTGCTGAGATCTCCTCTTCGTAAATGGTTAAGTAAACAACCCAGGGAGCTGCTGGCCAGTTTGTCTCACTTCAATATCTAGAATAGCAAAATGCAGATGAAGAGATTATTCTGTAAACGGTCAGATGGTAACAGGTTGATAGACTGTGGGGAACACGGATTTTTAGAAAAGAGAGCAAACTCTGCAAAGCTTGTATATTTTTGAAGCAATCATAAGCTTTTTAGTAAGGTAGTTGATGTGAAATTCAGGGCTGATATCAGCTAATTGAAACTGAGTTTAGGAATTAATGAAGACATTTATGTAAATACCTTTGTGTCAAGGGTAAATCTGTATTTAATTTTGTTTGTATTTTGCTTTCATGAATGATCTGGAATTTTAAACTAGATGGTTATCGCAAGTTGTGGAAGGTTACAGTTTTGGAACACTGAAACTGCCAAAGGCCGTGGAGAGTTCTAGCAAAACCTGCGACTTCCAAGAGGAAATCCAACGTCATAAAGTTGTGTCAATGAGAGGGAAAAAATTCCAAGCCAAACTTTTATATCAAAACCCAGAGAAAAAAAGGTTATATAGTAACAGCGGGGAAGGAAGATCTGGGCATTAATAGATAACAAATTAAACACACCACAGTGTAATTTGCAAAAAGGCAAAGACTGTTCTGGGCAAGGTTCCTAATGTTTCTGCTACATTTGATCCAGGATTACCTCCAGTTCTTCACTATAGGGGCTTCATTTTATATTCTTCTCAGACTTTTACATAAAGCTTGCAGAATCATGAAGCGCAGTTTACAGATAATGTGCGTTAAAGTAATTGCATGTTTTAGTTTCAAGTTGTATACAGCGTGGGTTTCTCTGTGTGTGTGTGTGTGCGTGCACGCCCTGGACATGTATTTGGATTATTACAGGTCATGGTAATGGTTCTGAGTTATATTTATCCTTTGTCTTCCTTTTAAGTCCTCAGAGTGATCATTTCTCTCTGAACAACATAGGCAACACTGGGAATACTCCATGGAAGAACAGAGAACAAATAAAAAGCCTCTTCAGTGAACAAAGGACGGGGATAGCCCAAAAACTTAGGAAAAACAGCTTTAGGCTTAAGGCCAGCTTTCATGAGAAGGCAGGTAGAGTTAGAAATACACAGTGTAAGAGGAGGGCCAGGAATGCTTTAATTTTTTTTTAAAACGTAATGTTGGTATTTTTAAAAGTAGTAACAGAAAGAAAAGAGTTACTGCAGGTGACCAAAGAAATAAGCCAACAGAAAAAGGGTGACTCAAACTACGTATTAGGGAAAATATGTGAGACCGATCAGAAAAAAGGAAGGATTTGCATCACCCATGGAGATTGGTGTGCTCAAAACGAACTTAGCTCTTAGAGTGGGTCTAAGGAAACTTTATTTTCTATGGAAAAACTGGGCTTCATTGAAACACAATATTATTTGAAAAAGTGCTTGCCATACTAAAAAAAACCTTTTTGTCAGGAGATTCCCTTAAATTAAAAACAAATTACTAAATGTTGAGATTTTCTACTGATAATTTACGTTAGGGGCAGGAACAGAAGCAAAATTTTGTGTGAAGGTACAGGTTTTTCCAACCAGCTCCCTGCCTTGCTTTGCTTGGATGAGCAAGATGTGTCTGTGTGATGGTGCTAAGCCTTGGTGAGGTGAAGATCACAGCCGTACAGGTCTGTGAGGAAATCAGGCATCCAAGACGGCAGAACACCTCACCCTCCGAGCTTCAATCGTCCCCCATTGCGGGGACGCCTGGGGCCAAACAGCGACGTTAAAGCCTCCCCAGCCGTGGCAGCAAGAGGGAAGAGAACAAGCAGGAGCCCTTGTCCCCACGGGGTGGCTGCGTTCTCCTCTGGAAAGCGCCTTTCTTCCTTGCAGCCACAAAAAGTGTGGAGGGAGAGCAGTCTCCATCCCCTATGGCTCTTCAAAACTGTTTTCCCTGCAGAAAAGGGAAACTTCTGCAGTTTTCTGCCTTCCCTTCGCCTCACTGCCGTGGGCTCCTGGGAAGGGTGGAGGAAAATGTGTCAGTGGAAAACGAGAAGTAAAGCTGTGGTGCGCGTCGTACAGCTTTTCTGAATCCTTAGCGTTTAGACAGAGCAAAAATAGCTTTAAAGAGAAACAGGCAGGCTTGAGTTCAGGTCTGTGTCTTCAGCAGACTGCACAATTATCTGACTTGCAAACTGTGCAGTGTGATGGGTTAAGGAAATGCCCTTTGCTTCTGGAGAATGAACCTGAATAATCTAAATTTACTGGTCAATTATAAAATTACCAAACAATTAGCTTTCCTTCCTAGTCCGTGCTCATAAATGGCAGTGGCCAAGACGTGCATGGGTGTTGCATGTCAGAGCAGCAGTAAATGAGCGGGGCTCTCCGGGAGAGCGAGCGGAGGCTTCTGTGACAAGCCCGAGCACTTGGCAGGCGAGGGAGCGGAGAGGGTGGTGACAGCGGGGGAATGCGGGGACCGCCGGTGGCCTCCGCGGAAGGGCACGGATGAGGCTGTTGCTTTGTGTTAACCTTTCAAAGCAGTGAGCATTTCTCAAGAGAGCCTATCTGCCTTTTTTGCTAAATATAGCACTGCCTTTCTCCTTCCCGGTCGGTAAGTGTGCTCCATGGGTTGTGGGTGCCAAAGCTGTCTGCAGACTCTATCCTTTCTTCTCCTCCTGCCCCCCTCGTGTCTTCTGTGACCAGCTCTGTAACACGCCTGTAAAAGCTTTGCTGCTCCTAATTTGCCTGCTGTCGTTCCCCGGCGTGGAGCTTGCTCCAGGGAAGGTGCAGGGGCCGGCTGCCCTGCGGCCATGTCTCAGGGAGGCAGGAGGGTGCCCGGCTGTGCACGGGGCTCAGGTGGGATTCGGGGCTCAGGTGGGATTCGCAGGCAGCGGGTGATGTTTCTGATGGGTGGGAGTGTCTATCAAACAATGCTCCGCTCAGCTTTACTTCTCCCCATCACCAGTAAATTCAAATGAAAGTCAGAAGAGCCATCCTGCAGAAGGTCTTGCTCTCTAATGGGAGTCTGTACATCAAAGGACTGTGTTTCATGTTCATGCGTTAACGCAGGTATTTCTGAGCCAAGTCCACACCAATCCTCTGGCCCCAAGTTCAGGAAAGCATCCTTCTTCAAGAAGACTCTTGAGCAGCTGCTTTCATTTGCAGATCTGTTTTTATGGCATCCTAGTTTCTAGAGTGAAAGGCAGGTTAATATCCTGAGGAGTGGGGGCTCAGGTGATCAGCAGTACTGAAACCTGTGACTACATTCCTTCCGGCTTAGTGAGACCTAAAGGCCTCTTCTGCAGAGAAACTTGATCCATCTAAATCTGAATCTTCATGCAAAAGCTTAAGCTGATAGATCAGGTGAAGTTTAAATCCAATCTCAAATCTAAAATGCATTCATTTAAAAATTAGTATTTCTTTTTAATATTTATTCCTATTTATTGAGTAAAAAAAAGTCATCTTTACTGATTTCATTTTTTCTCTTTGGTCCAAAAGCAACTGTCTTTGCAGCCATTGTATTTTTCCTGCTCTATATTTCTTTTTGAGGACATTCAGCTTCATGGATCTCTTTTTTCCTCCCCTTTTCAGGCTTTATTTTGCGAGAAACTCTTTATAGAGGAGTTCAGCGTTTGTAGACCTTTGCTAGTGGCATGGCGAGAATGCTAGTGACAGCACTGCGTTTTCCTCTAAGGGACTCATTGATTACAGATGAGGTGTCAGACTCCTGTGAGATGTAGGTCCATCAGTATAAGAACTGGCATACTGGCTGAGATGAAGAAGATCCCTAACACCATAATGCTGTTTTCTACGGTAGGCAGGAATGATGATTAAAGAAAGTGTAGAAGACAGTAGAAAAATTAAGAAGTAAGTATAAGATATAAGGAATGTTTTCCCATTCCTGATGGTTAGTGATTTAGGGTCTTCTTGAACTAGACAATAATCTGAGAGATTTTGTTCAGTAGCCACCAATTGCTGGGAACTTGTCTATTTGGTTTTTGAACCCATTTTCGCTCCTGGCTCTCACAGTCGTGACAGTGAATTCCACAATGGAGTTATGTACGGCACAGAAAAATACTTCCTAACACTGATAGGGCCTGTCCTTTTGTAGAAAGGGAAAACAACAGGTAATGTAACCTCTTTTAGGAGTGATAAGCCCTGAATATGCAGGGTTTTAGGAGAGCGAATGTACAGTTGCACAAAATGTTTAATTACTCCAGTTTAATTGCAGGCCACTTTTGAAAGGCAACCCGTAACCATCCATTCCTCCCGCTTCCCCTGCACCAATCAGCAGTTGAGCGATCTCAGGGGGAGTTGATCTGACAGAAAATTAATCCACCGGAAGACTAATAATTTTCCTTCAGAGTAGCAGCCTTTCCACACAGCCACTAAACCAGGAGCATGCGGACGGACATGAGGAAAGCAGAGGGATGCAGGACCACTCCTCTGGTGGCAGCCCACCGCTGGATGGGTTAAGCCCATCGTGAGTCTGCGCAGGGTCTCAGTGGCAGGACCGTTTGACAAGTGTAGAGCAGCATATACTGTTTGTCTAACTTGCCATATAGATACCACAGCTTTTCAGGGTTTTCTCATTAACTGAGAAACTTGTTTGGTTTTTTGTAGTCCATTAAGACAAATTCCACCCTCAGTGACATGGGCACAACAGCCACCTAAGTTTGAACAGAACACAGTTTATTAACTGCAGGGAGAACGATGGGCTTGTTCCTCTTGTGCTTGAGTAGGAGGAGCCTTGTAAATGTAGTTCTCCAATCTGTTTCCCTGACCTCGCTTGGAAAAAAAGTCCCACCGACTATACTACAAATGGTCGCTACAAGTTTTCCTCCTCTCTATTATTGCTCTTCAGATCTTAAATCGAGATTTTCCATTACAACACGAGGCATTAACAGACTGCTGTTTTGTATAATGCACAGTGCTTATCTGCATATTGGCAGTGCCTTTATGTTCCAGTGCTGTAGGGAAGAAGAATTTACTTGCAGACGAAGCGACAGACACTGCCAAGTTCACGTAGGTTTTTGGATTTAACTGCTGAATTTAAATCAAAAGAACATTGATTCACTTAATTTATTTTCCTTTGTATATATCTCATATTATTTAATTACAATAATACCAATTTTGCCATAGTGGTATTGCTCATTTAATAATATTCAACTGAAAATAAACGTGACAATTAAAACATGAAAAGATCCTGAGTCAGCTAAAAATGCCACGAAGCTCAGACCTTAAAGGATTGGCAGGTTCTAATAGAGATTTATTTCTTATATCTATTTACAAAATTTAGTCTGATTTTTTAAAACTGAGCGAGGGGAACATCTGAGTCTCCCTTGCCCCACTTACAAAGTCCACAAAGCTTTGTTAAGAAAATAAATAGAAAAGGCTCCGAGTAACACATGAGCTCCAGAGGAATGCTATGGTCCGGCTGCGGCTGAGGGACATCGGTGGCTCCAGCTGTTTGTTTGCTGCAGACACAGAGCGCTCTCCTCCCTTCTGCCGAGTGTCGCCCTGCATTTGTTTTGGTTGGATTCCCACCGAAAATGGTAGAGCGTAGGTCTGTGTGTCATGACAGCCCTCGAGCAGCAGAACTGCCGCATTCTTAGCCTGCGTTAAGCGGGCACCACGGTTCGTGCTCTGGTACCTCCTGCTGCGTTTGTTGTGCTGCACCTGTGGGGGGATTACACACTTCACTGTGCAAAGTGAAACACTCTGCTCGTTGGATGGTATTTCGGAGGTGAATCCAGAGGAACTGATAAAAGGTCATGAGAGAGGGACAGAGGGGGCAATATGGAAGGTTTTCCTGTGTGAAGTTCTGCCATGACTTTCTGTCCAGTTGAAATAATATGCCTGAGAGATGGCTTCTCCATCTGAGACCCTTAGTTGGACCTGAGGTCATCGTGGAGGTAGCAGACAGAGCTTTGATAGATATAGCAGATATTGCACCCAGAGGTGCATAGCTTTCTCTGCTTTTGGTTCAGGAGCAGTTTTCCACAAGAGGGCAGGAAGAATCCCGTAGTTATCATTTCCAGGGGTCACTGTGGGATTCACCACGCTGCCCTAAGGCTTTGTAAAGAATCACAGGGAAAAAAATCAAGTTAGACTTAGATTTAGACAAACATTTAAGCATGTACAGAGCTTTAAAAGTACGAACAGTCTTTGGACTACAAATATACTCAAAGCTATGCGAGTAGTTAGCTGCTACCTTGAATCACAGCCATTGTCAGCAGCCTGTGATTAAATAAAGAGTCAGAGGGAGATTTGTATTGCACTTTGCATGTTTCACAATGGTTTTGAATTAAGGTAACACAATACCGAGAGCATTCATTCACAATTCAGTAGGGTAACTGCAGCAGTCTAAATATCATCCCATTTATCAGAATAATCCAGATGGCAGACAGACATATACAGGCATCGTCTTCTTGATCCCTCTAGGCTGATGGAACAGGTCACTGCAACCGTCTGTTCATCACTGTACTGTGCTGGTAGGTCCCAGAGGTACCAACAGACCAGGATGTGTGAAAGCTGGCTGCTTATGGTTCAAGCAAGAAATCAGTCAATTATTCTCTGACTATCGGTGTAAACCATTCAAACAAGCCAAGATGCTTTTGCTTAAAATGAAATAAGGAGCAGCATAAAAATTTTTCTCTCTGTGGACCCATGGGATCAGTAATTTCTGTTGGGACAGTGATGTTGGGACAGCACCCAGGATCACAAGAGAATTTCTTGTGCTGGTACGGCTGGGAGCCTGAGGGAGCAGAAGAGTGTGTCACAGGTGGTTTTTAGCCATGACTTTGTTGTTTCGTGTCCATTGTTGGAGTGTTCATCTGTAGAACAACACCAGGCCTGGGCACCATCAGCAGCAAAATACTGCTGCCTGCCTTCTCAGAAGTACCAACAAAAAGTGAAAACCTATCTTTTCCATCTCAGACAACCTGCCTGGGTCTCTCCTCACGTGAACATTGCTCTCCTTTTCTTTGGAGTCTCTTGTGGGCTTGTAGCCAGTCTCCAATCCTCGTGGGACAGTTCAAGTGCCGTAATTTCATCATAAGGCCAGCAGCAAAGCTGTGCTGGCACAGGGGCTGATCCGCATCCTTGGCTGTGAGTAGAGTAAGCCAACAGGGATTGCTCAGGCAACATTGCTGGGTCAGCTGGGTCCCCAGCTGTGAGTGTGATTTAGTGCTGTCCCAGAGAGGAGCAGTGGGAGCTCCTGGCCATTGTGTCTTCATCTCTGAGAGCTGCTCCAACAGGCATTGGAGCCTGCTCCGAAAGGCCCTCGAGTTGGGCATTGGTCACATGAAGGCTCTTGGTCACCTGAAGGTGTCTGTTTCTAGCAAATGATCAAGAAGTTGGGTCATCGCTGTGGTATTGCCATATCCATTTCTTCATTCTTTATTTGCTAACACTGCCTTTTCTTACATTCTCTGTCACAGAAAGATTTAGCAAATTTAGTTACAAACCTTCACCTATAGTGAGTATACTATATCATAATTTAGTGGAAAAAAACCTGAATTGCTTTGCAAATTTCAGCTTAGTACCCGTGGTGGATAGAGACATGTTAAGATGAAACCAGGGGGAGGGACATTTTCCCATCTTGCTGCCAGGCACATGCATACCTAAAGGGGAAGCTACAGATCCTTTTATTCCTGACTTTGATATCTGTCTTTGAGTACTTCAGTCTGGGTTTTATGAGTAAACTTTCACGTGACATTTCATTGAAAGATCATCATTAAACCGAGATCTTAAAAAAGAGATATCGCTTGGTCTATCGAGTTTACAAATTACAGCTTTATGTACACTGAAAATTGGGGAACCCTGTTACTACAGACAGATATTCTTATAAAGCTGTTATAGATGGCCATAGCAATTTTGAATGGAAAAGGAAATAAAACATATCCATTTGATCCCTGTAATTGCGTCCACATCAGGACTTCAGCTACATGAGTAAAAACTTACACTTCAAATTGATTTTGCAATACAGGTCCAACTTTCTATGAGACTTGAGTTAAAGTAGACATGTAGGAAAGGGAAGGCATGAGCACTGCTGGCTGGGAAGAAGGAGAAGGAAATACTTGAAACCCATTTCCCTTTCTCCAGCTATGCCATCTAGCTGTTTCTAGCTCAGAGACCAGAGCAGCAGGCTGTGAAGCAGAGCGGTAAAAGAAACGAAAGAGTTAAAGTGAGTTTGAGAGAAGCAGGGGCAGTGTAGATCTGTGGAAGGAAAATGCTTCCCAAAATGGATCAAAAATAACAAATACAAAATGTACTGAATGAACTTTTGTTTTTGCTTAAGATTAACTTAAATTTTTTAGAAGAGAAAAAAACACTTTCTCTAACAACACGAACCCTGTGTATATTTACCTGAGGCTTATAGAAATAGCTCATATGACAAGTCTGGCTCCATAAACTCCACCTAAGAAGCCTGGATCAGCAAAATTCAATCTGGAAGCTGTCTATAAATTTATGAAACTTGTCTGAGGTTTCTAAGTTAACTAATAAAGTCATCTTTTGTTTGTAAAAAGATATAACAGTTTTATAAATTAATACTGAAGTCCATGGAAATAAATTTTCAGCATTCAGTGCTTTAGCTAACTTTTGTTTTAGTTCTACTGATAAAGAAATGCTAACACAAGACCAGACACATAAAATGAGGGCTATTTGTAAATATAATTTTTTTTTTTGTATCTTTTTGTCTTTTTTTCTCACTGGCGACTTTCAGCAGTTTCATGCTTCAAATAAATCTTAAGGAAGAAGTTAAAGCAAGCAGTCAGCTGCTCTAAGGCCGATCAAATAGCGCTTTTCTGTATGTTTTACTAACAGATGAACAGGCGATCCCATTTATAGAGCATACTACATGTTGACAGAGCGCATTACTTCATTTTGCCGTATTGGCAATTTGAGATCTTAACAAAACAATGCTGAGGTCGCTCTCATTCTGTATTGCCATCCTTGGAATGCGGCTTGGGTTTTCATTAACTCTGTCGCTACAAGGTACCGCAGATGGAGGCAGATTTTATAGGGGGGGAGTAATAAACATTAGAGAACCGAAAGTTGTAAACAGTTTAAATTCTTTGTCCCATGCGGATGAATTCCTTTTCCTTAACACTCTCTGGTGTTCTCAGCATCTTGTGGACGCTTGGTCTAATTGGAGGTGAATGGGTGGATAGCTCGCAAGGGCTTTGATACCTCCCAGCTGTTGTGTGGGGAGAAGTGGTCTCAAACTCCTGCAGCCAGTGAATATAAGCTTCAATATAAACAGTAGAAGTTTGGAGATTCAGCCCGGCGCTTGGCTCGCAGCATTCTGGCTCTGCTTAGGAGCACAAATCGCGTACAGGACCACTTCCAAGATTTCCCCTCAACTTTTCAGTCAAGGGAGAAGGACAAAAAGGGGGAAAAAAGAGCACGGCTCTGCTTCACTGGTGCATTATTCCCGCTTTCCCCTATGCTGGCTCCATTGAAATCACTGGTATTATCAAGCTGGAGTAAAACTGTGGTGAATCTTTCCAAGGCCTTTTCTGTATGTACATTTTTGTGAGTCTTACCAGGACAGTTACAGCAATACAAGTCACTTGAGAAGAATTTAACTACAAAGGAACTGGGCGTCCTTATTGCAGAAGGAGAGCAGGCTTGTGGGGGATTCTTCAGGAATAGCTGTAGTACTTTCAATTCATAGCTTACCTTTTTCCAAAACAATTGCCTGAGAATAGGCCAGCATTTTTATACAACCCAGCCTTTCCCAAGCTATTTTGCCCAGGGGGATCTTCCCCTCCCACATTAGCATAAATGTCATTGCTCAGTGCTGCAGCTATACCATCTCTGGATCCCTGGAGCTGGGAGGCCATGGGCTGTGCCCTGCTTTCACCTTCCTCCCACCCCTGCAAAGGGAATAGCCCCAGTTTGTGATATACTGGAGTAACTGCATCCAAGCTATGAGGGGTTCAGTATACTTACATCAGTAAAGGATCCTGCAGCTTAAAACAATACAGCTCTGCAAGCAGAGAAACTGCTTGGACGGCGGTGCATGTCTTATATGAATCGTGCTTTCATGTTCCCGTTGCTTTTTTAAAATCATTTTCTCAACAGCGCGTGCACTCAGGGCTCCAGTTTCCAGGTAACAGGGAGCACCAGACGCCTGGGAGCTGGGTGATTTAGCCTTTCACTGAATGCAACTGGGAAGCCGTTGTGAGCACTAGCATGCTATAACACTTCAGTTAAACGCAGCTGTTCTGGCGTGAGGACTAATTTGTGAGAGTGAGATGAGATGCCATCTTTACGGCACAGCAGTCACGTCTGGTGCAACTGTTGTCACGACTGCTGCAGGGGAGAACAAAAGTGCAATAAATACACTTTTTGCTGTATGTTTACTGGGCTGTGTTTTCAGCAATGTGCACTGCTCAGTACCGAGTTAGTCCATGAATCCTCTTGGGTAAGGTAGTAATCTGTTTTGCCTGGACATATAAGACAGGCCTTGCAGATCCCTTTCCCAAGCTTCAACCTGCGTGCATTTTGGTTTATATTTTGGGAACACGTGACCACTGAAACAGGCTATCCAGCCAGCTGGACAAAAGGTATTGAACATAGTCATTCTTTCCTTTGGGTAGCACAGCTTGTTGTAGGGCTCTCTCTCTACATGTACGTGTCTGCAATGGCAGCTTCTACAGGTAGGCACACAGTCAGCGTACTCAGCTGGGTCTGGAAGTGTGTTCAGCAGATCAAACATGGTATCTGCTTTAGACTGACATGTCCCAAACTCTTTCGACTCTATTGTCTGTATAGAGTAGGTCTTCAGTGACTATAATGGGGACCAAGACACCTAACTCATGCATAGATGCCGACAGGTAGTTATCTGAATCTGAAGATAAATCCCACCTGGAGCACTTGGACATGGTTGTTGGTGGTGTTTTTTTCCCTACCTACTTTACAATGTTTTCAGGCTTCGGGTAAGAGTCATCTGGAGTGTTTAAGATTCTGCATTTCCTCATCTCTCCTTTGAGTGCTGAAGGCAGTTCCCTCATATTCTCTCTCACTTGTCATGACAGGTCAAGGGAACTTTTATGCCTGAATCATTAGGTGATTGAAGCTTCTTACTAGAAAACAAATATGCTTTGATGCTTCTGCAGCCTCGAGGTGGAAACAACGATGGACTTATAGCCAGGGAAAATGATGCTCGAATAAAACTCATTACTGCTCGAAGCCCTCAGAACTCCATAAAGTGAAATTGTAACCATACACTGAAATTGTAACCATACCTGTTCTTCAGAGCAAAAACAGACCGTGAATGTAAATTGCTAGAGCACACTGTAAAAACACCCACTGTTAACTTGGTGGACAGCCATATATACAAGTTTAAAATACCTCATAAGGAACTCAGTGTGTGAGGTTATTGCATGTGATTCCATTTTATAAATACAAAAGAAGAAACGTTTCAAAAGCCATTAATCACAGTAATGAGCAGAAATTTGCTGCAGTGGAAAAAGCCAATTTGCTGGCCTTCGAATATTTCATTTGCAACTCCTTGAATCCACTTCTAATCAATCCAGGAAAACTATCCCTGGGTTACAAGCAGGCTGCACGGAGACTCTGGGTTTACGACTCAGAGAAAATCCTCCTGGGCTGCCCGAGAGCCCAAGGCCCGGGACTGACTCAGAATGTATATCTTTGGTTAAGTCCATCCAGTCATCCAAAGCAAGATCCAGTGATCCTGAAAATTCTGGGTTCCCGTTTCTAATGCGGGCTGCCTGGCATAACTTCTCTGCAGCCGGCTCCCCGGCCGTAGGGCAGGCTGCCTGCCAGGGCTTGGCACCGCCGGAGATGGCACGGCCCTGCAGCTTGCCAGTGCCAAGACCTCAGGGCGTGACAGGACTGTGGCAAATCCTAATTCCACAGTAACTCCCAGGCTGACTTTCTGGCTTCCCAGGCTCCCTGCCCTGGAGCTGAGACGTACTGGGATGCCTCCCAGGGACTGTCACTCGGAGGGCAGTTTGCTCCCCCAGGGCTCAGAGGAAAGGGGAATTTTTGTCAGGCTCATTGCTAACCAAGCAGACTACTTCATGATTTGTCTTTTTCTGGCTCAAGAAAAGTGTAAGAATTTACAGTTCACAAGAAGTTTTAAAATGTTGGCTTTAGACTCAATCGGATGAAAGTCAAATTTTGAAAAGCACAGTTCCTTCTCAACTGGAACACTAGCTTTTCAACCAGCTCCAGTGAATACTATGAATAATAATACCCTGACTCTTAATTTACAGTTGAAATCCAGAACAGAAGAACACAAGGTCCATCTGCTTACACGATCCCAAAATTATTGACAACTACAAAAACATGATGTTTGTAACCACTTCACATATAGCCTGAAACGTATTAAACAATGACTTCATTTGAAGAGGTTTGTTAACATTATGAATATTATTATTGTTGGTCACAAGAGGCTTGGTCTTGTTCCAGTCCTGAAATAATTACTTTTACACTGCAAAACTGGTTTACGAATTACAACATTAAATCAAAATGTACAGTAGTCATGTTACTTCTTGGGAGGTTTTATTGTGTAGTTATTACTCTGCACACTAAATGGATTTTAACAATCCTATACTATCCACGAAACATTTTTGAATAAACTTTAGGTTTGTGAAAGAGCCCTTCCCCCTCCTAAATTCTTGTCAAATACCCAGATGGTAAATTTAGATAGAAGCCCATGCTTCTATCCCTTGTTGATAAGCATTCCTCTTTCTAGTCAGAGCGAGCAAGTCATGTATCTGTAGCCCATTTGTTTCAAGTTAGTGAATTTTTTTTTAATATAGCTACAATTTCTGTAAAAGTCATATGTAATGAAAGAAAATTGTGCTTTTCTCCCTCTCCAGTTCTCAGAAGACATTTTAGGGAGAAGGATAATTGCTAGTGAGAGCTCAGCCCAGTAATGCAGTTTACAGTGAACGTGAGTTGCAAGGAGATAAACAAGGAAGGAAATACATGGAGATCTATCCACTTTCAGGAACTAGAAAAATCTTCCAGTGAATTATTGTTTTCCCAGATGTGTATCATTTACAGAGATGAGACTTCACTGAGATTTTTGGCTTGTATGCTTAAGCCCCTTAAGCTGTTTTGAAACTCTAAACCTGGAAGTTACGTTTGCTTCCATTTTTTTTTTTCCTTCCCCCCCCCTTCATTTTTTTCCCCTTACTCCTGTCTGCCTTTTTAGCTTGTTCTGTCAGCAAGGAGAACCAAACATTAAAAAAAAAAATTCGGCCTGAAACTCTGTCATTTATCTTCACACGAAGCAGTGAGTGGTCCCATTTATTTAAATTGCAGCCTTTGAGGAGAGAAAAAGATGGCAGGATAACTGGTAGTTTCTTCTGCAGCTTTAAAACCCGAATGAATTCTAGTGACCCACAGGGTAAATACTCATTTTTGTTGAAAAACTGTTTTATGCTATGTGATAGGGTCATATTTTTGATTTACAAGTTAGTAGTTTGGAGTTTTAGTTTAAAGATATTCTAGTGAATTTTCACTGATGCTGGAGATAGATAAGCGATCAATGTGCAAACACAAGGGATGCAAGGTAATTTAACCTTCTTCTAAAGTACAGGCCTTGTAGATTAAATTTCTTTGCCAAGCTGCTGATAACTGGTAGTGCAGTAACGTGCACGATCACGTACAGAACATCATTGGCCTATAAATTATACAGTATATATACAGTGGCCTATAAATTAAACAGCGTAGTGATTTATTGGATGAAAAAACTATGAATGTGGTAAATGGAATTAAATATCTGAGTGAAATTCTGGTGACACACCTGTGCTAACACACTCCTGGATGCTTGCTAGCACACTTTCATTAGGGAAAAGGTTTCCCTTGTGATTGCTCCATGAGTTGTCCGTTTCTTATGCCGAGCGCTTACCAGAAGAGCTGGGTTTGGCCCCAGGGCATGTTGTCTGAGTCTCACCTTCCCCTGGGGCTACTTTTGTGTTGCTGCTGCTCCTTCCCAGGTGGTGCCCCATCAGGCAGCAGCAGCTCCAGCAGCTCCGGCTGACCACAGGCAGAGGGCATGGGGAAGAGTGGAGGGGAGGGTCCTCCTCTAGATGCTTACTGAT
The DNA here is from genome assembly GCF_000699145.1 of Aptenodytes forsteri. Taxonomy (NCBI): domain Eukaryota; kingdom Metazoa; phylum Chordata; class Aves; order Sphenisciformes; family Spheniscidae; genus Aptenodytes; species Aptenodytes forsteri. The sequence goes on along the minus strand of NW_008796187.1, from coordinate 3,138,143 downwards.
GCCATTCCTAGGAAAAACTGCTCCTCCTGCCCCTCTGCACAGCACAGTTTACAGGTTTGAGTTAGTAATCTGGAGTCCGGTTTGCCCTCTTGGGCTTCACAGAGTTGGACAGGCGGGAGCGTTATGTGGGTGGGCACAGGGTGCAGCTCCTCTCAGCTTTGCACCACCTGGTGCAAGCACAAGATGGGTGGTTGTGTCTGGGGAACACAGGCTGCTTTGTATCTGCTCCCGAGGAATAAAGCGCTAACTTCTTCTCTCCACCAGTATGAGCAACGCTCGGGCAACCGTGCTCCTTGAGAGCTATAACGGTGTCATGCTCTTCTAGTGCATTAGATCTCGTATAAAGGGGTTTCAGACATCTAGGAAATGACAGCGATCAAGTTCTTTCTAAATAGGATTTCTTTTGTCTGAGGAGGTTTATGTCACTGTTGTAAAAAAGAATCTCCACGAGAGAGATGGCACTTCATTCTTCACGGGCATTATGATTTCCCTCAGTTCTGTTACAAATTGGTGAGGAACTATCAACATATTTTGATAGGTAGCAAATAAATACTTAAAAAAAAAAAAAAAAGTTGCTTCTGAAGAAAGGATTTTTGCAGTGTATTATCCCTAAATTCTGATTCCTTAGTTTCTAGGTTTTGTTTATAGAGCTTTAAGGATTTTATTTTCTTGTCTGTCATCTTTTCTCTCTCTTCTTTTTGGGAAATAGACTTAAACTGTAACTTGTAATGACCGAATGAACATTTGGCTAGAATAAGAAAAGTGCTAATTCCCCGAGGAAGATGTGTGCTGCCAGTATCACTCTTGGCCCTGGTTCAGCAGCCACAGAGGCAAATCTTTTCCAGATTTGGAGTTAGCTCTGTGTGGAAGCTGCATTCATGTGCTATTAGAAAGGTCAAACAAAACAAGACCTTCATGCTTGCTTCAAGCTTTTTCACCTGAAGATGTCGACTGTTTTTTCACCCGATAAGTACAGTAGCCCCTGCTTTCCGGAATGAAAAGAATCAAGACACTGCGACTATTAAGGACTTTTCTGAAAGTCAAAGTGAGATTTTAAAGGCTGATCCCATAGCTCGGCTCCCAGGTGGGCTTCCCCTCACTTAACTGCAGATGCCTGAAGGGCAGAAGTCTGAACTAATTGTCATGGACTCCCACTGGAGTGAAGTAGGCACTTCAATTTATGTGACCTATTTTAGATGTCTACTTGGAATGACATAAATTGCCCACCAGATGTGTCGGTTTCTCCCTGTGGACTAGGGGAGCCTAGGGTGATAAGCTGAGATGGAGATTGTAGAAGTTTACATTTAGGTGAGACAAATCCATTACTGCCGTAAGGACCGAGCTGGCTTCCCTCCCATAACAGGGTGGATTTGGAAACTTTTTCCTACCTCATCTGATGTGACATCAGACAGCTTGAGTCACTAGTTCCAGGAGTCGTGGCAGAGAAGTAGAGAAGTCACTTCTCCCCAATTTCATAATTGTGTGATGTCTGCAACTGTATAGCTAGTTTCCTTTGTTTAATAGCAATTAGTGTTGAGAAAGCACTCAGTTCACAGAGTAATTGGAAAAACAAAACCTGGCTTCATTAATGATCAGCACAGTAAAATTCAATTACCTATTCATTTCCCAGCTGCCGTGTTGGAAGCAGCTAAGTTTTAGCTGAAATGTTGCTCATTCCTTTTTGCTGTTGTCAACAACAAATGATAAATAGGAGAGAAGGAGTGAAGGCTTTACTGTAATCTACATTTGCAGGTGTAAAACATACAGTACAGCCTCTTAAAGCAGTGTAAGGAACAACCACAATGGGAATCATGGAAAGCATTAAAAAAAATGCAGGGAAGCAGTACCTCATACAATAGAAATGATTTAAAATGAATTACTGAAAATTTTGGGGTTTATATTGTTTTTTCTTGACTGAGTAGCCTTGGAGTGAATATGCAGGACATTAACTGTTATGGTTTGTATGACCTGTTAAGAGAAGCTGACCTGGAAGGTTTACACTTCCCAAAGTGAGCCGCATGCATTCCTTGGGTACCCATTATGAGGTAAATAAAGGAGGAAGGAAATTTGGAAGGAACACCAGGGAGGAATCATAAATGAATGTGAATAAGGAAGGAATGTGAAAGGGGAAGAGGTAGTCAGAACTGCCGTGAAAGATCTGTATGTTAATCCTAGTTGCTAAGTGGCTTAAAAGAGGGACGGATGAGTGCGAGCAACTGAGTAGTACAGCTCAGTCGGTTACTGTGCATCGCAGACCAGGGGTGTGCTCCAAATCCTGTGCGATTTGAAGTTAGATAGACTCCTTGGCCACCATAAATACAGTATAAGCGAGCTTTCTAGTCACAGCCACAGTAACTTGCTTTCAAAATCCAGAAAGCTTTTGTTTTAAGGTCTGGCCTTTGAAAACACCTCCTGTAATTAGCAATTAGTTTTAAATTTTGTTACTAGGTACACAAAAATCTTGAACTGTACTATGAAATTTCTGATAGCTGCAACTTACCAAATCCTTTAAGGTTTTAGAAATGAAAATACTTAAAAAATCTTTTCTCCCTATTTTTCATATTGTGTGGACAAAAAAACCCCGCCTCTAGTAAACCTGCATTTTTCTGGGTTGACATCCCCCCAAACCGTAAGTTTTTGCCCATAACTCTTTCCTTGTCATCGTAAAAAGTTCTACTATATTTTCCTGCTTGCATATTCTTTATTTTTAATCTTGGCTACACCAATGTAAGAACCTGTCACTGTTGGAAAGGTACTTCCACGCACGCTCCTCTTCTGCCCCTAGTATCCTGCTCCCGACTAGACCACCTCCCGCCTTCCTTTGTCCCAGCTCTGGCACTCATCTCCTCCCTCGGAGAGCTGATTCAGCCTGCTAAATAGGAAGAAAACGGCGCACTCCATTTGCTGTATTGGTTTGTGACAAGCACCGAGGCAGAGGGAAGGGAGGCGGTGGCAGCATGAGGCTGGGAGCGGGGGATGAAGGGGGTTACGGAAGCCGGACTCTCCTCTACGGTGGCAATGAATTGCTGGGTCAGATGAATTCAACCTGCAAAACTTCACCTTTAGTCCTTCCCCTCTCTGGCTTCTCCCTCTGGGTCGTTCTTCGCCTTCCTGGCTTTATGGTTTTCTCCCTTTTCCTGAACTACTCTGTTTCCTCAAAGTTTCGCATCTCTCCCTTTGCTAGTCTTTGTCCTCTCTACCTTCCAGTGGGGGGTTTCTGGTCACCTCTGTGCTATTCTTTTCACTTTGGGATGTTTATTGAAACATGCCGCCCCATGTTTTAATCCTTTTCTGATGTTCAGCATTTCCTCTTGCATTGACCGTCGTCAGAGGATAGGGCTAAAAAGAAGGTGGTGATGCTATAGAGCTCGAGGGTAGAAATCCTATACGCCTCTCCCCAGTCTTTTTCGCCTGCGTTCTGTTGCTTTCTGTGGTCAAAATGCCATACCTGCAGAGCAGAGGAAAAAACGTCTGGAATCAGAGCATATGATATATGTGGAGTTCTCGGGTTGAAACCATCTCCTTGAAATAAATAACAAGCAGAACTTCAGAAGGGAAAATCAGGCACTCCGATCCTTTTTTTTAAACTTCCCCCCCCCGACCTGCTTGGAGATCCTGATGATTTGAAATGTTTGATATGGAAGGTTTCTTTCTGTTGGGTGCTGCTTTCCAATACATGTTGCTCTGCAACAGCTCAGATATCTACCCTGCCTCGTTTTCCAGGAAGGGGAGTAGCACAGATTGTTCACCCACGAGACAAAAATGGGCTTTATGGGTAAACACGGCTATTGTATTCTTTGTTCACGCCAAGTTAATTGAAAATTACCTCCCTGTCCATGGGAACTCTTAGAGATTATTTCCTCTGCAATAGGAATTAAGATCCATGGAAGATCCATACCTGGAAGCTCGTTGGGTACCATACATCATCATCAGAGCACATAAAAACTTTGGCTCAACCGATTTATCTTTCCAGCATGTATTTTGAGTTATTTTACAATTTTTTTCCCAAATAACTTTTCTTTTCTCCCGAAAGAACTATGTTACCTTTGTTTATAGATAATGCAGTGCGCTGGTAACGTTTGCCTAGATTGTGGGTCGGGAACAGTAAAACTCATTAATTTCATATACGTCATGCAGCACTAAAGTAAGGCCACTTCCTCAAAGAACAACTGAGAGTAACTGGGGGAGTTACTGTGCTAACAAAGATTTGTTCAAAGCATTGAAAAATTATTAAAAAGATGGAAGAGGGCTCAGGAAATCATCTACCCTGTCCCTAGCCTCACTCTGCTGAGGTCATGCCTAACTGAGGGAGGTTTATGTATTTTTAAACACTTCCATTGATGGAGATGCCATAGTCTCCCTAGGCAAGTCACACAGAAGTCACTACTAATTATAACGCGGCAGAATGCAGTTTTCCTTCAGAATTTGTTTCATCTTCTACAGTTTGTGTAAATACACATTCATAAAGTAATGAATAGGCCGTGAAATAGCGTGTCATTTTTCAAAGCCTACGTGTTCAAGAATCGTAAGCCAGTCCTCCCAGATCACGCATTATAAAAATATGTATTAGAAAGTTGGTTTTATTTGTTCCTCTCTCCTTAACCTTTAGGTCCTCCCTTGCAGGACCGGGGCCGCCCGCCGGGCTCCAGG
>NW_008796187.1:3093359-3132524 GCF_000699145.1 Aptenodytes forsteri | reverse complement strand
CAGCCGCGGGGAAGCTGGGCTGCAGCCCGCGCAAACGGTGGCGGCGCAGCTTCTCCCCGGGAGGCGGCTCGGGGAGCAGGGGCGCTCTGGCGTAAGGAGGCGCTTTGGAGGAGTCCCGGGAGGCTCTTCCAGCGCCGCGCCGCACGTGTGTCCCGTGTCTCACAGGCGGACTGGCGGGGTGGACCCCCAGCACCAGAAGTGCTCTCGGTGACCGGTTCCGGCACCGCTCCCGCTGCTTTTGAGAGAATAGCACCATGTTTTATTATTTCCTTCACAAGAGGTTGTGCCGTTGAGAAGCCACTTCCTTTCTACCAGCCTTATTAGGAGCATTTTCTCGGTTGCTCGGGCAGGAAAAAAAAAAAAGCCGCATAAAAACAACCAGCTGCCTCCTCTCCTGAAGTCACAAGTAAACGCTAGCACGAGCAATAGCGTGCGAGGTCTGATGCTGCTCTCGTTTACACTCATGTAAATAACGAATAATTTTAGTGCTGTTGATGAAGTTAGGCGGTAACTGTCGGTCAGAGCAGGCTTGCTGTTCTGGTCCCGGTGAGTACGGCTGCTAGCGCTGGAAGGATGGGTTGATAAGCGTATCACTTAAGGGATATGCTACGATGTGCTTTTCTCACTCGGTTCCCTTTGATTCCTGCAGTATTGGCTATTAAGTTACGTTTCTTTTTATGCATATTTTTTAAATCTTATATGAACAGTTTAGGGTAGAAGAGGTTGGTTGGGGTTTTTGGGGGGAGGAGTGATGTCTGTCTTTGTAAATACTCTTATACCCACTCAGCTGTAGGTATCGGTGCATCCAGCTGCTGTAGTAACACTACAGCTTTTAGAGGTAATGACACATTGGCTAAAATAGCTGTGTAGAAGCAAATACATTTTGTATCATGTATGAGTAGCGATAGTGATTTCACCGGGAAGCTAGTTGTCATGCATCAAATGATTTGGAACTTCTTCTTTTGATAGGGTAATTGCCCCGTTCATATTTAGACACATAGGAGACCACTGACAGTCACGACCACATGCTAGCTCCCCGAGACTTTTATTACTTCCTGCGATTGTGCTTGTCAGTCTACCATTAACTACCGGTTACAAACACATTATTGTTTCTGTCAGTCGGGTATCAGTCCCTTTTCTTGCCCGCAGCCGGCAGCAGATAGTGCATTAAGTTCAGGTGAGCAGGCATGCAGAGGCAAAAGCAGGATGGCCAGCCATCTCGGATGGCCATTACCACCGCTGCAAAACCACAGCTCTTTGATTGCTGTATATTGCAGCAAAGGGGAGATCGTGCACCTAAGAATAATACTTTAAACTAAAATATTTTTTACTGTTTTAAGATACATTTCAACAATAAAGTAACGACGCATATATACATCGAGGAGGTAAGTGATTTTTGCAGGTGATGTTACTGGTTGGTTTGGAGGATGTGGATCCAGATGCTGTGCGTTATCCGTGCATACGCGTAATGTGGAGTCTATGAATAGCCTAATTGAAAGCAAATGCTTGTTGACCTGAAGATAAGCTAAGACTTTAGAGATTTGTTGGATTGAGGCCTTAGTAATTACTGCTTAAATGTAACTGAGTACCATTCTCATTAACTTTGAATAATTGCATGATGTAAATACAAATCAAGTGCTTGGATTGTTTTAATAACTAAGTAATAAAAATTATACAGTGTTATAGTATTTAATAGCAATTAATTTATCGGCAGAATAAATTGTAGTGGTTTCTGTGGTGGCTTTTCCTCTGCTTTTCAGGACCGATAATTAAAGTTTCATGATTTTCATAAAAGTGCATAAAGAAGCATCGGCATTAGCACCTTGGTTCAGATCGGCAGTGTGCTTTTGAATGGAATCTCCCAGTCTTCCCCACTCGTGTGCCTTGGTTCGTGTCTTGGGGCAGTCCTGGGGCGTGGGAAACAGCGTTTGTTCAGGTGATGCTGAACTGGGGGATGTGCTCCTGGTGCTGCCCAGTGCCTGGAGGGTATTCGAGCCTCAGGACCAAGCTAGAGTCAGCTTGAGCATAAACTTCTGAAATTCGTGTGGTTTGGACGTTGGGTCCTCTGTACCAGCTCCTTAGCTCTGCAATGTGCTGCTGCCAGTGCAACTTGATAATGTAGCCATAAATCAACAGGGATGCCATTGCGATTCTGAAGCTTCACAGTGTATTTGCAAGGATAGCTTATGCAAACAAAAACTTCAGAATTTAAGACTGTAACGTCTGTGGCGACGATCACATAACCTATAGTGCGTTTGGTCACTAAGTGTGAGTGGGATGACTGATAATTATGTCACAGTTACCCTTTGAACTCAGCATTGGTGTTGACTCATCAAAAAGCTCCAGTAGGCAAAGAGGTAATTTTAATCAGCTGAAACATTTTTTTCAATGAAAAGTAAGTTAAAAGAAATCAGCCAGCTGAAAATGAATAAAAATATCTTACTAAAGTAGAGTAGGTAAATAAAAAAGGGGGAAGGGTAGGAAAAAAAGAAAAAAAAGGAGGATTATACTTGCATTGAGTCACAGAAACTATTTTTCTCCCCTCCTAATATCTTTTCACCGGCCCAGAGACCTCTTCTTCCTTTCTGATATTTATATCTATATAGTATTTTTATGAAAACTTGTAGAAAGTTAAATAATACCTCATCCTTGCTGTATGTTGCCTGGCCAAGCTGTACCCTTTAATTTTTAGACCTAGGTTAGTTTTACCTGCCCGCTAATCATCTGGCAGAATTTGCTCTGATTTACAAGCTATTTTTGCTATTGTGGTGTTTATAACTGATACTAAGATCTCCAAATGTTCCAGGAACATTTTTCAAATGATTTCATTAAGAGGGATGGTCACCTTCCTGACTTGGGATTTCTTCTGTTGGTTCCTAAATTTATATGGTGTTTTGTTTTTTTTTCATCTTAGCAGCAGTTAAAGGGGGAATTAAAAGCTGCTTCATGTATTTTGGCTAAAACACCAGAAGGCAATACTGTGCTTACTTTATTTTAAGAGATCCATTGGTAACTTGAAATGTAGTTTTTTATATATGTGAAGAAAAGACTCAAAATAGCCTCGGGTGTTGCCCAACCAACTGGCCCCTCAGTGGTCCAAAGCAGGAAGCGTGAAGTATGATCTGGTTTGGATATAGCCATTTTAATCTTGTTGTAGCATCTTTAATCTTGTTTTGTCTTGAAACATTTACCAGAAGGGATTTCCCTGAAGGGAAAGGACATTTGCCCTGATGAGGAAACTCTGGCTGTCTTTAACCGGGGAATACGAGAAAATGGGGAGGAGCTGGGATTTGCAAGTGGCTGTCATGAGCTGTGGGGTATTGTGGGGGATTCATCTGAAGAGAAGATGCGAGACTCTTCCTTGGGGCCAAAACCCGAGAGTTCTGGCAGCCGGAGCAGAGGGGATGTGTGGGTCCCTGGAGGACACAACTATGAGTTGGTTTAAGCCTCTGAATCTGTTGCTGATAATGAGGTTGCCTCCAATTCACATGTCAGAGTATTTTGGGAAAAGAAGGGTTTTTCCCTGCCTCCAGCAGTTTTTGGGGCGTTGTCTTGTCTTGCGTGTTGGCTCAGCCTGTGCCCAGCTGACCCTTTGCCGGTGCGGTGGGCAGATTCGCTCTTACTGTCTTAAATCCGTCAGTCTGCATGGAAGGATGGAGGAAACAAAAGAAACAGTTTGCAAGGCAAACTATGACACTGATGAACCGCAGAATGCCTTCTGGAGTGCAGAGAGAATTAAAAAGAGGATAATAGACATTTTCCTCCAGTATTCTAGTTGTAGTAATGCTAATTGTTACTCGTAACAAAATTAGATTACAGAATAATTCAAAGTGGAATAGCGAGATTGGTGATGACACTGTAAAACTGTAAGCTAGGACTGTAAAAATCTCTTCGTGATGAGGACCCAAGCACTGACATCCTCCTGTAGGCTTGCTTGCGTTTTGCAAGAATCCACTTTTAAAGAGAGTCGCTTGCTTTCTGATTTCAAGACATGTTGCCTGATGACTCAAGCCTTCAGCCTCTCACAGATTTTTAACAACAAAATTACGTGCCGCAAGCAGAACACATTTATTATAGTGACTGTAGTAAATCCTACAAGTAATTTATCTTACAGGACTCAAGTGTGCTGCCTTCACCTAGACCATTTGTCTGGTTTCTCTCTCTTTCCAACGGGCTTGCCAGCAAGAAGCAGCGTGGGAGCAGACCAGACCGGTGCATATCCAGATCAACCGTAACGTATGTTTGCAGTCAGGTTTGGTGAGGTGGAGGACAGGCTGTGGGATTCAGGCAGTGCTCGACATGAGAATAAGTTCTTGCACACCAGGCTCTGTAATTTAAATATCTCTGCTGCATGTTTTCTCATATTCCAGGTACTCAGAGGCAGAGTTAACGAGTTAAAAAAAAATTAAATCACTCTGTAGGTGTTGTTTTTCTAACTAGGAAATTGTGAAGAATACTTCCAACTTGATGAGATAAGGAAGTTACAGAAGAGGCAGTTAGCAGCAGAGGAATGGTTAAATGTCACATTTCTGGCACCCGACTCTCGGATTTTATTCATCAGAGACTTACGCTGACCTCATGCGTGTTGGATGTTTTGCTGAAGGAATATGATTTCCGATCGCTGTTGAGCCCAATCCTTCATTCTTCATGTGTGTGAAATTCCCAGTGCTGGTGATGATTCACACTTACACTTTTGCAACGTTTGAAAGTGCTTTTATTGCTAATCTCTAAAGAGCATATATAAATACAGGAAACGAGCACTATTTGTCGCTCAATAGTGAACACCAAGGCCAAGCTTTGATTGGGATTGACGGAATCTGAAGTGAGTCCAGCCACCTTTTACCTGCTGGGCAAAGCGGCCGTGAGTTAATGCCGAAGAGCCAGGATGAGGGGAAGAGAGGAAGCGAAGAGCTCTTGCGTGTGCCACGGGCTTTTAAAAAGTTACAGGAAGTAGATTTCAATTCAGATCAGGTCATTTTTTTTACAGCACTTGAACTCTTAATGTATTCCTGGGGCTCTCCACACACACACACGGTTATTAATGTCCTTTCTCTCATGTGCAGGAGAAAAGATGGGGGCAGATGCAGGCTGAGTTTGGCAAGGCTTGCTAGGTCAGGTGCAGAGCCATGCTGATGTGGTCCTATTAGTCTGCCCCCAGATATTGGCCAGGAATACAGGTGGCCTAAAGTATGGAGAAAGTGGCCACCCCGTGTATAGACAGCAGGAGGTAAAGCTTCCTTTTCATTCGATTTCTCTGCCTGTCTTTACACAGTATAATCTGTCACTGCAACGCAATTACAGTTCTTGTGCTGTTTAATAAAACTCTGTGTGAGTGGAGCTTCAGGGTTTTTATTCGGAGAGGCACACAGTCGTTTGGCTCTGATATGGCGGTATACTTCCCCGGTACAATTTATGCTGATTGCGCTTCTCCAAGAGGGGATTTAATCAACCAGCAATAGTCCTTCGTGAAGCTGCTGGATGGCTGAGGTTTTGTGCTCACAGTACTGAGGAAGTCTGCCTGAGCAGCGAGGTGATGCATGGCCAAAATCAGCAACCTGTGCCTGGAAGTAAGGTTAGCCATGCAGATGAAGTGCAAGATGAGAACTGTGGATTTTGGTCTCTGTCATGTCCTTTTTTTTGGTGATTTTTGAGCAGGGTGCTTGTCCAGTCCTTTTTTTTATTACTTCTTTTTGTGCAGAAATGCTTCTCTTCCTGATAGAACTGGCATGTGGAAACACATGCTAACCTTTAGGAGATGTCCAGATGTGAAGGTGGTGTGATACAGAACTACCCTTAAGTAAAAATGTTGGACTTCACGTGGTTGATATTCCCCTCGCGGGCTGATGGTTTGTATTTCAGTTCTGTCTCCCAGAACCTTTTTGAAATTTGCAGGAGGTCTTTTACATTTCTTGCAGCCTGAAGAGTGAAGCTGTGTAAATGGAAGATGATTGAGGTCACAGATATGTTTAGGTAGTTGGTTCTACTTTTATTTATCTTCAGTTGCTAGTCGGTTATCTTTTGTACCCGAGTGTCTCTGCATGGTACTGTGAAGAAGGAGGTTACTTGCTTGTGATACTTATTTCTGTTGACATAAAAACAGTATTTTTGCTGGCCACAGCTCTTCAAAACTTAATTTATTTAGAATTTAAATTCCTAATAAAAGTAAAACCTAAGAAACAGTCTTACATCACATGCTTGCAGGGTCTTTTGAACTTCTTTCATTTGTCTAAGTACCTCTATCGTTCACTGAGTAGTATACCTGTGCAAGGGCTGTTTGCTGCTTTTGTTCTAATGGAATACCGGTACCTACAGCAAAAATGCAGCTGAACTCTCAGTGGCTTGGAAAAGATGTGTTGAGTTCAGATTTCACATTATTCCTGCCTTTCTATATTTGAGAATATAGAAAGCCATTTCACTCCATGCAGTGAAATGGCTTTTTCTGGTCTAGGGAATAAAGGAGGTGTGCATGCATTGTATTGCTTACAAAAAGAATCTGACAGCCTTTCTGTAGCAAGCCTTGGCTGACGAATCCATGTGGTTCACATTTGATTTCTCTAAAGGGGTGTCAAATCTTAATGCTCCCTTGGGAGATGCCTGGGTCTTATTGGGCATGGCTGGCTCAAAGAAAAGTAAGTAATGTTTTTCTTTCTAATGATTACTATCTAAGCATTATCAACAGTGCACAGTTAAAAGGATTTCCTGAATATGTCCTCTACTAAATCAAAACCTGATAGGAATTGCTAATGGGGAATTGAATATTACAACAGTACCTAAATAGACGGCAGCAGTGTTCAGTTGCTAAAGGCAATGTAAGTAAAGGTTGGGTTTGTTCAGGCTATGGTGCCCTCAGGTATGCAGGAAGAGTAAGTGCTGATCATAACTACCTGTAAGATAGTCTGCTGTTATTTCATACTTGGATGCTTTATGTTTTTGAAGCAGGTGAATGAATCTTTGGAAATGATACTGGAGGCTGTTTGATATTTCATCACAGAATTAAATTGTTTACTTTTAAATAACATATATATTTTTGTGCATTACTTTATCTGAATCTGATTATCAATCACCTTTGCTATGCTGCCATGAAGGTAGATGATCCTATGATTTTATGGCTGCTACTGTGCTGTGTAATTCCACTAGATTATAGCCAGTCTTCACTGTTCTTGTTTACTGTAGATGATCAAGTTTTTTGAAATCAAGCATCTTGAATGGCTAAGTATGTCTATAGGTACCTGGTGCGTAGCACCCAAACTTTGGCCTCAGTGTCTCTATGTCCCAAAACTTGCAGTTATTTTCTTTCGGTGTTGATAAGGGTATAATATTTGCAAATGTGTACATATTTAGAAAGTTGGTTGCATTGTCTGGGATGTCAGATTTGATTTAGAGACCTAAATTAGGTGGTGTTTAATGTTCATTATTTTCTCCTTTTGCCCGTTAGTTTGTAAAAGCTCCTGTTATGCTCATCTATACGTGACTTGGCGTATGGATTCAGTATCCTTGCAGGCTGAAATTCTCATTTGAGTAGATTACTGTATTTTTTCCAGTCTGGTCCTATTAATAAATGTCCTGAGGCTTGCAAAGCACTATGTTGTTTAAACATAAGCTGTGGAAAAGAATCTGAAGATCATCGTTTGACAGATGGATATTAAGCTTGCTTAAAAACTTGGAAATATATTTATACTTTCCAGGTGGGGTCTTGAGTGAGCATAGTATATAGTGCTATCTGTATGAAAACCAAACAAAAACCAAACCCATAAACAAATTGTGTAGGAAGAAAACCATAGGTACTTGCAGCCTGGTCCTGTTCTTGCTGAAATATGTCCCAGCTCTTGAAACAGATGTTGAGTCCAGCTTTGCGCAGAGGCCACACCCTCTGTTTCACTTGGCAAATTGTCTCGCATTCCAGCGACCCTCTGGGCAAAACATCCTTTAATTGGTACTGTGGCCTTAAATGTTTCCTTTTTTCCTCTATGGTAAATTGTTCATGCCCTGTATCATTGCAGGCTGTCGTTAATATTTGCATACTGTGATTATGTACCCCTGTAACGTCAGCTTTTGTAGCTGCACATACTGAACATTGGAAATATTCCCCATTTCCATTTAAGTTATCTTACATAAAACAAGTGAGTAATTTATTTTAATGCGGAGTGTGGTACTGAGGAACTTGTGGCAGAACGTCGGGGATTTTGTTGGTTTGCAAGCAGAGATCTCTATGAGTAATTGGGGAAACCCCTGATTAGCTGGTTGCTTCGTCTCCCAGATGTCTGTTTCTGTGGTCATTCCTTGTGAGTGCTTTTGTACTTGGGTTCAGAGCCCGTTCCAGCATCTGAGCACACCTGGACAAAGGGTAGAAACAGGTGGCAGGAGAGAAAGAGCATGACTTGGCTTTTTACTGGAGGGTGGATGTCTTTTAGAGTTGCAGCTGCTGAATCTCATACTTCTTGTGCTGTCTGCAGTGTCTTGCAAAGGTAGGGGTAGGAGCAAAGACCAGAGGGGTTTTGTTTCAACCTGTATGAGAAGTAAGCGTGAACCTCAGGAGCTGTGCCTCTAATGAGGGATGTGAACCTCAGGAGATATGCCTGTAGCGAGGGATGTGAGATGTTCAGGTCTTGAGGAGATGTATGTATCTCAATGACATATTTTCACTGGAGATACGTCTGACATATACCTGCATAGCTCTCAGCATCATTTAGGTGACAAGCAGTGCATCTTAACACTTCTGTTCAGCTCAGGAATCGGAGATGACCCTTTCTAGTAGGGAGCTGCTGACCTGAGTCCTTGTAACCTCAGAGTTGAGTTGCTGTGGTGCTGCATGCCTGGGGCGACTGCTGGGGGAACACGGGAGACTGCTGCTAGTGGAGGTATAGCACCGTGTGACAGCTGAGCATTGCATCCCTCGCTTCCAGTTGCGTGTGATGTACAAAAAGCCTAAACCATCCAGGAGCAAATGGCAAAAGATTTCACCTGCTCCCATGCGATGTCACGCGAGGCCATGAGTCAGTCCTGTTCTCAGCATGTCCTGGCAGTTTTGGAGTCAAAGCCACTGGGTTTTCCAGAGGCGGTTCGTAGTCCCTCCTCTTCAGCAGAAAGTGAGCTCCTGCTCAGTTTGTTGAGCTTCAGGACACGTAATTTTTTCTTTTGGGCAAAGATTTTGCTGGTGCATTGTTCTGGCAGGTCGCTGGTTCTGGGCTGCTTTGTTTCCATGTGGCTGGGTGAGCCTGCAGTTGGATGTTCTGGCTGCAAGAAATGAAGTTGCTAGTGATGAGCTTCGTTTTTGGAGTTAATGAGGAACATCAATATGAATTCCTCTATAAATATTTATGGATTTTTTTTTTTGCATGTCCTTTTCCTGAAACGTATTCAAGAGGTCTGATTTAGATTGATGTAAATCTGAAATTCGGTCTAAGGCCACAGGAAAACAGACTAATTAAATGCAAAGTTGAGAAATTTATTGCCCCCTTACCTATCTTCTTCCAGAATGCATCTGCGTTTTAGTTAGGATTTTCTGTGCACGACTGCACAGCCCATGTGAAGCAATGTCAAATTGTGTATTTATGGGAATTTAAGATGATAAAAATGTTGCAACAGGGCGGAGTTAATCTCCGTCAGAATCACAGAGGAGAAAAAGGGGTAAAAAAGAGCAAACTATGTAGTCCTCCATAATTATACATTACTCTGTCAAATGTTTTTGTTACTAAATTTAACAAGGAGAGTGTGAGTTGCTTTTTATTTACAGAAAAGATGCTGTTGTCCTTTCTGATTGCTGATCAGTTGATGATTTACCTTCTGGCTAATTTTTTTTTTTCAGAAATTCTCCCTACTGTGAGTTCTTCAGTGGAGAATAGTTGTCCCAGTACAGGTGATTCATGGTATCAGGAGTGGTCCTTGCAATTCTTTAATTATCTGATAACACTGTAGTCTTTGAAAGCATTCCTTGATATGAGTAATTTGGGAGTCAACATTTGAGTCTTTTTGCATGAATTTGGAGAATTTGCTTGTTGTCAGTGGTGCTGAACAGAACCATATATTTTTACTTCTGGAGAGTCTACATAATGACTGGAGAGTATTTAAATCCTGCAGTGCTAGAACAGCATTTCTGGCTATAAAGTTGTCATAGTGTGCCTACTAGACTGTAAATTGGACTGAACTGGAGTCAATATTATGGCCCTTCCTGCAGTGGGATGAATTTGGGTTTTCCCATACTGTGTCTCACACCATTTTGTATCACTTCTCATTTATGCATTTCCATCATCCATTTAAAGTCATCTAATTCGGTATTTGCATTGGTGCAGGCTTTCTCAAAACCAGATAAGCAGGACCTATTTTTGTGCCTTTAAATATGTCATAATTGGCATTAAGACATGTTCTGTGAAGTGATGGGAAAAAATGACACTTCGGATTCTCAAACATACTGTCTTTCAGTGACTTTTAGGTCTGCACAGCTGAATTTGAAAAGATGCCTTTGCTAGGAGTCCATCCTGTACATTTAGCCAGCTGAAGCTGTGTTTTTTTTTCTTTCTCATGTGGTGTTGCCCATACAAAATACCCAGTAATTGTTACTGTGCAGCAAAGCTCTTCTAATGCTGTTGCAACTTCTTTTCTCTCTGCAGGGCTGAAAAAGGTGAAGGGCAGTATTTCTGTCCCTAGAGTAAATAGAGAGTAATTGAAATGCGCACAGAGAGCACATCTGATGAGTAGCAATCTGTTTGGCAAGCAATATTACTGCCAGGAAGCCCTTACAGTTATCTGTGACTATAAATATGGTACCTGTTAATATAACTTGCATGTAACATTAAGCAGAGTTGACTTAGATCTTTC
Source organism: Aptenodytes forsteri (assembly GCF_000699145.1). Taxonomy (NCBI): domain Eukaryota; kingdom Metazoa; phylum Chordata; class Aves; order Sphenisciformes; family Spheniscidae; genus Aptenodytes; species Aptenodytes forsteri. The sequence continues at coordinate 3,121,709 of NW_008796187.1, read as the reverse complement.
TTTTGGCTTATTTTGTACCAGTTTAAATCACTTGCCCTTTATGTAGAATTCATGCCTGAAAAAGGAGTTCCACCTGAAGAAGAAACATTGAATTCCTTTCCTTTAGTAACATGTTCCTGAGGATGGTTTTTTTGTTTATTGCTTTTTTTTAAAGTTCTCTTAAATTCTGTCTCTTCCAAGAAAATGAGAAAATGACCCATTGTGAAATACAGACGCTCTGTAGGTCATCCGCAACAATTTCATAAAAACTTTGTGCAGAGCACGTTATCAGCCCAACTGATCCTGTATTGTTTCTGGTAGAATATTTACACTTTTAAATCGGTTTTCCAGTCTTCACTACATCTTCGGTGTTAAAATAAATATAATGCAATTGGCTGTTGATAATTATTTACTTTAATGTGTGAGGTTTTGCAAATTAGAACATCCCTTTCACTAAAAGTCACAGGAAATAGCAGGGTTTTCCACTTCTCCCAAGTTGTGTGTGTGTGTTCATATTTAATTTGCTAACACACATTCTCCAAGGTAGGTTTGTTAGAACAGAGATCTTCATGCTGTTCCCCTTAATTATATTTCCTTTAATTTTGCTGGTGTCGTTTTGCGAGGTGGGGCTTCGGTTTGAACCCTTCAAATTCACTTGTGCTGGAGGGCTTCAGCTGCAAAGATGTAGAAGATTGACGTTAAAATGATTCCCTCTTTGTTTTCCCCCTTGTCCTGTACGGATTGTCATCGCATTGTGTGTGTTAGTCTTGTGTTTGAGACACTTGTATGTTTGAGCTCTAACTCTATCTCTAACTTGATCTATCTAACACTGTTCCTCTCCTAAGGGCGGTAGGCCAGGCTAAGTCAAGGTTTCATTTTACACAGATGAATGTTTTGTTTACAGTATATGTTACAAATGCTCTCTCTGAAATTTTCTGAAATGCTGCAACTTTGCTCATGCTGAGGTCTGGAGTAAAACAGACTTCATCTTCACTGAGCAGATTTTGGTCATTGCTTCTGAAAACCCCAGCGTTCGCGTGGCTGATTGACAAGGGTGAGGATGGTTTCAGTGTTCTCAGAATTACTTACGTGCTCTTTGTTTAAAATAAGTTTTTATCCATTTCCTCTTTCCATTTCCATTCATACATGGCCTCTCTTCTGCTGCATCATTCTGTGTGTGTAGCCTCATGCGCCTTCCTCCGCTCCCCAGCACAAAAAAATATTACGTGGTACCTCTTTCTTCCATGAAGGCATCTGAATCATCTGTTAGAAATTATTGGGTTAACTTGTACCTCTGAGATTTGTTTTAGATTCTTTGGAAGCTCAGGGGATTTTTGAATCTGGGAGTTTTTTTGTAATTTTTTTTGCAAGTAGGCCAGCCAGTAACACATATCTTATAATGAAAACTCAAATTGTGGAATAATTGGTCGTCTTCATTTCCTAGAGTGCCTTGTATACTGTTATTATGTCCTGTATAATTATTACAGTTGAAAACATAAGATTTTGTCAAACACCTTTTATCAGTAGCCTTAGTTCTCAGTTTTATATACTGTTATTATGTCCTGTATAATTATTACAGTTGAAAACATAAGATTTTGTCAAACATTTTATCAGTGTAGCCTTAGTTCTCAGGAATTCAGTAATTCCCCTGTGATCGGAAGAAATTTGAATCCTATTTCAAATCAAATCCTTGATTTCATTAAAACAGCATATCCTATAAATTTTCTTTAAAATCATTGACAACGTGTACTGCAAAACTTTGGAGTTCTTTTTGTATGAACTGATACATTGGTGTATTCTATACTAGAGAGACTAGCATTAAAAATATGTGTTTCTTGCTTTAAAAGGCAAATTATATTTATTTTCTCTCTGGCAATCAGCACACAAGTGGAGTTGAAATTTGAAAGCGAGCTGTTGATCTGAAACATATCTTGTCGTCTTAGGGCTATTTTACTTAACTACAAATCAGAAACAGAGTGTATCCCTGTTTGAGCAACCATGCCAGATCCTTAGAGTAACCTTTGTGTTGCCCCTTCTCTTTTTTGAGCATGTCAGTTCCATAGTTTTTAATGAAATTAAATTTATAAACTGATAGGAGCAGAGCTTGTGTGTAGCTTCTTCTGTAAAGTGTTTAATCCATTTCAGTATATTCAGTGGTAATAGCATTGGGAATGTGTACGTATGTCCTTGGTTTTCACAAATAACCTTGTTATGTTCTTGGTGATTCATCTTGCTGTTTTCTGGCATAATTTTTTTTTTTCAACTAGTCGTAATGCTATTTAGTTTTCTGTTAACTCGGTAGAATTGGTATTTATCTATTAAGGATGCAAAAGCAAGGGGGAAAATAGGAGGTCACGTTTATTCTGGCATAAGTATCTGCAGTTAATGAAGTTACCATGAGGAATTAATGTGTCTTGCTATTCATGTTCTTAAATTCCGCTTGAACTGGCCTCTAGCTATCTTTGTGGATCCATTTTAAAGCCAGCTTGAATACAACTTAAACAGGGTGACTGGAGCAAGGCAACAATAAATACTCTGACTCATCGCAGTGCTTATTTAGGTATTTAGATAAATATTTAACTCTAAGTGCAATTTCTCAATCTGGCTCCAAGTCAGCAGATAAAGAAACAGGCCTTTTTGATCGCACTTAACAGGCAAATGAGGTTGCTTTTACATGAGCTTTCTTTGAATCACCTAAGGGCTTCTCTGCTTGAAGCAGAAGTGGGAAAACAAATGGCTGTGTATTCCCTGTCACCTGTTATAGTTATGTCTTATGGTGAGGTGTCTTTGCATTTGGGCCTGTCCTTTTTGTCCATGTTGGTACTGCATGTAGTTCAGATGGTCCCAGCCCTATGAGTGGTGCTTTCAGCCTCAATGACGGTTATAAATAAGCAAATCTAGTGAAAGCTGAAGGTCAGGACTATTCCTGTCCTACTGCATTGACCTGCTCTGAGCAACCACAAGCTACAGGAGTGTTCTCATTTGTTTCAAACGAGGAAAGTAACACAGTGTTTGGGTGGGCACTGTAGACGCAGTCTTACTGATGGTTTAGCTGGGTGTCTTCCTGAGCTCCATCCTGCCTGTAGCAGCCAGTCACTGCAAGACCACCACCTCTTCGGCCAGGGTGCACCAGCGTTTGATGCATGCTCTGTCTGAGCGAGTGTAACACTTAAGAGTTCCTTGTATAGAAATTGTGCTGACATTCAAAAACGGGCTGAAAAAAACCCTTTCCTCTTGTGTTTGGTGAATCCTGAGTCTTTTCAACTAATTACCGGTGGCTTGGTTTTCATTAGTCCTGGAGGTTGTTAGCTCCCAAAGACTTAGCTGCAGCTTTGTTTGCAAGCATCACTGAAGAGCAACACTTGGAGATGGAGTTATACATTCATGTAAATCTTTCTGGCTTCAAAACAGGCCTGCTGACACACCCACGTAAGTGAAGGCCAAGCCAGGACGCAGACCTGCCTTCCTGCCATGTTAGCGAGGAGCAATGCTCAAAAGATGATGTTTCTTTAGGAAAAGAGACCCTTGTAATCACAAGCATGTCTGCTTTGTATCTTGTGTATGTATATTACAATGTATTAGTTAGCATTAAAATGCACACTAACATGTATGTTTGTATATACTGTTCTTTTACTCATCTGCTGGAAGTATTTCACGTGAGGTTATCCACAAGATTACCCAATCACCACATTATGATTGGTCTTTAACAAATGTCATTGGCATTGCCACCACACGAGAGAGCGAGCAAGGCTTGCTGGCTGGCCTCTTGAGGGTGTGACAGAAAACTCTTTCTCTCTTGCTAGAAGATGCTTAAGTTACCTTGCCGAGACCAAGTTCAGTTGTCCGTTTTGAAATGTTTTCTTCACGAGTACGGGCATTTCTTGTATCCTGTAAAAAAAGAGAGCAGCGTGCCACGTTCTGATGCAAGGCTAGATTTGCTGGTGTAATACCTAATTATGACTACAGACTGTTGTGGTATTTTCAGTGTTGGTGTTATTGAGACCTCACCTGTGAGTTTTGGACAATTATTTCTCTGAAATGCTTTTCCTTAAAACCCCTCTCTTTTCACTGGTAGCTTTTGTCTTTCAACAAAAATATTTTTAAATAAAAAGGAGGAAGAAAAAAAGAGAAAGTTGAGTTTTGACAGCAGCAATTGTAAATTAGAAGTAATTGCATTAGTTGTGGGAATGAAAAGTATACCAACCTGGAGAAAAATGTAAGGGCCGAGATATATGTATAGGTAAAGCATAGGTGAACTTACAGTAATAACATTGATGCATTTGACTTTTACTCACAGCTGTGCTTGAAGAAGGGTGTCTCTTCTACAGCACATAGGCTGGATATGATGCATAAAAACAACTTATCCAGAAGTTTTTCAGGTCGTATAATAGTTTTGGCAGCCTGCTTTCTGTTGCCTTCTTTTGATATCTGTGTACCTCTTCCCTACTTCAGGATCAAAACTGTCTGCCATTTGACCTTGTCCTGGGGAGAGTCTGCGATGATCCTACAGGCCACTTCTCGGTCCCAGGTTTTTTTATTTGTGTCAGGAGTGTGTGGTAGTTTCATGGCTCACTTACACCTCCCATAGGTTTATACCCTCTTAAATGTATTTAAATTACTTCCTAAATGACCTCTGAAACGTGTATTTCTAGTCTTAGTAAATCTATGTAGGTGTAATGGAAAAAAAAAAAAAAGGAAAAGAAAGATAGCTTTTCTTTTATACCCTCTTAAATGTATTTAAATTACTTCCTAAATGACCTCTGAAACGTGTATTTCTAGTCTTAATCAATCTATGTAGGTGTAATGGAAAAAAAAAAAGGAAAAGAAAGAATAGCTTTTCTTGAGCTCCTTTAAACATCCACATGCCCCCCATTGCTTCGGTACGCATTTTCCTCCCATTTGTAGTAGGCTTAGATTGTTTTTTAGCATTCGCACTTTACTCTATTTCCTGGAGACTGATGCGATTTAGCACTGCAGAGGGACCAGAGGAAATGATCTCTTGACTGAGTCTATTAATTATTATTCCCCCGAGAATCTGTTTCTTCTTCAGAAAGAATGGCAATAGCAAACAGAAAAAGCACTCTGGAAACAAGCTAGTGCAATTATTACTCACGTGTTTGGCAAATTAGGGGACTGATCCTTTTCCCGAAGGTTTCAAAGAAGCATATTCGTTCTGTTTTGATGTAACTTTTTGTAAGAAAATCAGTCTTTAAGCCTGTAATTCTTCATACTTGCTTGAAGCTTGGAAGTGATTTCTTTGGAAGAAAAATATTTGGAAAGTTTAGCAAAATTCCACTTGGCCGATATCTAGGAATGTAAGACAGGGGGGACCTCCTGGGCTGTGGATCCCTGCCCCTTTCTGTTGCATGCAGCTACGCCTAATCCCTCACATAAACACAGCAGGCTCTGTGTCTGAGAAGTAGTTTTTCTTCAGTTCACTCCTTCAGCTGAAGGGCTCTTCCAGAGCTCTGTGACTGATAGTCATCTTTTCATATTGGCCTAAATTTATTCTTGGGGCAACATGAGCTTTCAGCTTAAACTGCACTTTTGCTGCCCTGGTATTTATCCAGACTTTTCCCCCTTCATTTTGTTTTGGCTGAGGAAGGGGAGCTGGCTCTTTGCTGTGATGGACAACTTTATTCTGTGCCTCTACCTAGAAACTGTCCTTCGTGCTTTCTTCAGGTGTGGACTTCATGCACAGTGGAAACAAATGTCTGCCTGGGAGAGCAGAGTGACGGGAGCTCATATCATGGCCTGAAGTCAAAGAGAAAATGTCCTCTGTCCCGATTCTTCCCCCACCCCAACTATAAACGGAGCCCGATCTTAGCAGTTGACATCAACATTGCAGCATTCTTCATTTAGACGAATACCGCCCATGGTGACCTTTTCAACTCATGGCTTTTTTTTTTTATTTAATTTCCCATCTTTTAAATAGATGCCCTAATCAGCTTTATTCTGCAATTCCTCTGAAAAAGCATCCCCTCAGAGGCTGGGATCTGCTGCCTCCGCAGGCAGAGGAGAGGGAAGCTGAGCACATACCTAATCTTTCTCACTCTGCTGGAGTTTCTCTTGAAGTGTGTTTTGCATGGCTCCTGGTTTCAGGGACAGAAGAGGGAGAGGTGGAGTTAGGAGGTAGCAAACTGTAGCTATGAGGGATGAAAAAGGAAGGAAAAGGGGAAAGTATTTATGAGAGAGAGAGGGATATAGCTGAGGGGACCCCACTGCCGTTGTGTTTGGAAGCCAGCCTGCAGCCCGAGCACTGATCCCTCGCAGCCCCTGCAGCCCCCAGCCCTTGCACCAGTGCCCCTGGCATGGCCCAGGGGGTATAAAAACTTCTGGCACTTGAAGTAGCAACTGTGGAAGAAGCTCCTAGATGTCTCCCTGCCACATTAAACCATAGTAAGTGAAGCAGATGTTCATTACTGTGGGGAAACCTTTTGCTCACGTGAAAAAGATTTTTGTTTGCACCAATACTACTGTGACAATAGCTAATTTTTGTATGGATAGCTTAATTTGAAGGAAGCCTCCGACTTTTACATTTCCCTAGCAATAGTTATGGATACATTGTCAATGGGAAAATCGCACTTCTGCCTGGAACACAATATGCGTATTTGACAAAGATGTCTACAACTTAAAAGAAATAATGTGAACTTCTTCAGTCCCCTTCCTCTCCCTAATTCATTCGCTTCACCGGTGCTATTCTTTCTGTTTTGCCAAACTTGAGAAAACAGAACATGTAAGATTAAAAAGACAGAACAGTACATAGTGTTTAAAGAAAATCTGTTGCAAACTGAGTTAATTTAAAAATTACATACATTTTCCATTCATATTGGCTTTATTCCTCTCTTACATGGCTGCACTTAAGATTTAAAATCATTATCTTTGTGCTAAGCAGTGGCCCTTTGTGCCGTGCACGCTCACCAGGGATATGTTGCATTTTCTGGGGGAATTTATACTTGTAAAATTTCAAGGATGACATTATGTTAATTAAAGGTGGTTTTTTGCATGTCATGAATCTGAATGGGGAAGGAGAGGAACATATCTATGTATGCCTCATTGTTTAAAGTGTAAGTGTGCCAGCTCTCTCCTACATCTTTTTCCCCAGGGCTGTGAAGTTTTAGTAGTACTTAACAAAATGTTCAAAGGAAATACATGCCAATATGATTTTAAGGACAGCATAAGGCATTTTGAAGTAGTGACTCATGCAAAGTGTTAATAAATACAACTGCACTCAAATTGCTTCAAGCTGCCTTTGTTACACTACAAAGGTGAGAGGTGCTTCTGAAATGCCAAGTCAAGATTAAATTGTCTTCAAACTTGTCCATCTGTAAACATCTGTCTAATGTAGATAAGAATCTTCTGTTAGGTCAGATTGGCTAATTCGCTGACCTTTTTTGGCAGAAGGGGGTCTACAAAATTAAGAAGTTTTAAAAAGCTTGGTGAAGTTTATGAAGTTTTCAATTTTTCTGTCACTAGGAATACTTTAAAAATGGATTCTGAGTGGGTTTTGTATGAAATAAGCAATAATGTTAGTTGTGCTTCCCAGCCTGTTCACACGGTGCCGGAACGACGTGGGGGCGGTGAGAAGGTTATTCCAGTTATTGGTGGCCTGGAAGACCTCCTGGCTGATGGGGTGGAGCAAAGACCTGTGCGCTCGCCCTTGTCCTGCTTTATGTTTCCTGGACAGGTTTAAGATGTGAGGTGCAGTGGGATGGTGTTAGGAGTCTGCTGTCAAGATGCCAAGTTCAGCTTTGGTCTAGAAGTCCTTAATGTTGCTAGAGAAAGAAATACTACTGGGAGATACATGTCTACGGGAAACTTTTATTTCTTGGAGAAGATACTGTTAATAATGATAGGAAGAATATTTCTGGGTGTAGTAGTCAACGTATTTCTTCTCCTAATAGTTAATGATTGGAAAGACCACTCTGTTTCAGGCTTAGCTTTGGTATCCAGGAATGACCTTGTGGAAGAGCTGACTATGAAAACAGTCCTGGAACAAATGCTTACCAGTTAATCCATTTCAAATAGGAAGCTGAACAAAATATAATCAGAAATTAAGGGAATTAATTAACTGAACTAAAGAGATCAGGGAAGACTTTTTTTTTTTTAAAAACAAAGTCCCTGAACTGTCAGAACCAGACATAAAATGTTTTATTGGAAATGCAAATGTAGGATTAACTGCTTCAGAGTAAGGGATAAGCAGACATCCTGCAAAGAAAGCTGTGGCTTGGAGGTTAAAGGCTTCTGTGAAAATTGTCAAAAGTCAAGCTGAGTTTTTTTTACAGAGGAAACTGATGCAAATAAAAGATGTTCTTCAGACATAAGAATGAGGGCTGAAATGACGCCACAATGCATTGAAGGTATAGTATAGCTTAAAAATAATCTAGATGTGATCTCAACACTAGATATATTTTGTATCTCCACTCCCAATAGAGTGATTACATTGGAGGTGCTGTATTAAAACCAAGATAATTTGTGTAAGTTGAGAACCTGAAAAACAGAATCTGTGATTTAAGAATAAAACCTAAGTATCTGATCTTCCTGGATCCTGAGAATCATATGATAGCCATCCCTAAATGACTGTAAGAATGCCACAAGGTCAAAAGTCCCGTGTATATTTTCTTCCCCCTAGCTATATTGGTTGTTCTTGTAAAATATATTGCTCTCTCTGCAAGTCTTTCATTGGCCATGTCATTAGACATCATCTCAAAATATTGTAGGGGAACGACACATAAAATTTAAAATCTGATCTCAAGCATTTATGATAGATCAGTCATTTCAGAGCTGCTCACATATGACTGGAGAATAACATATATTTCTTGCTGTTGAGAAGAAGCAAAAAATGTGACTCAGGCACCTATAGATTGATTATTCTGACATCTGTTGTCAGATGTTGTCATTCCTTAGAACAAGGAAGTCATTAAAGACAAGGAATAATGATGAATGGAAGATGAGAGGAAAATGAAGCATAATTTTACCCTAGCCAGATTGTGCCAGAATAATTTGATGGTTCTCTTTGATAGTTGCTGCATTTCTGAAAAGTGTGTGTGGGTTTGTTTTTTTTCTTTTCTCTTCTAAACACAAGCGTTGTAGAATATATCAGGTGTTAGATTTTTGGTAGAGAAAGGGAAGTGTTTATACGGTTGCAAAGAGCACTGGTACAGTTTCAGTGGGAATCTGAGTACATTTCCAATGCCCCATGTTCAAGAAAGATAAACTAATGTCTGGAGGAATTGTAAGAGAACATTTAAGGAAATAGAGGTACTGTCATCCTGAGGACTGGAGGAGAATAACTTTGCTTAGCCTAGTGAAAGAGAAGATGAGAAGGGTGTGAGTATTGTCAATGAATATATCAAGGGAATAAGCAGAAAAGAGAGAGTTCTTTCCATTAAAGCATAGCAATGACAACAAATGAATCGTAAACTAGACATAAATAAACTCAGGTTAGCAATTAGGAGGCTTCTTCTGTGGAAGCAGGGTGTTTCTCAAACAACCTCTCAGATGATGCTCACCTTCCGCTTCTCATGTTTTCTCATCAAAAGTGTTGTCTGGAATAGGAAATACCTGTTCTGCCCAGGAGTTGCGGGGTCCACAAGAAATACTGGTTTTCACAGAACTATTTTAGATGAAAAAGATTTGCATTGAGGAATTTGTGCTGGTTTCTGTGTGTAAAGACTGTTAGCATTGTGTATATCTGTTCAAAGGCTCATATTCCACTCTGAATAAATGAAAAATAGAGCCTTGAGTATCCATGGAGAAAAAATGTGCCGGAGGACATAAAAACCGAAAAAGAAATAAGATATTTTCACCTCTAGACTTTTTTATTGACTGGAATGTGTTTACGATGGGGGCAGATCACTTTATAAGACACAAAATCCTATGTACCAATTGGTCTTCTGGGCTTTAACGTACATTAGTATCACAAAGGCAGGAAATGCAGAACTTAAGCAAAGAAAGATTGGTAGTCAAGTGCATTAAGAAAATGAAGATTGAGCTTTAGTGTCACTGGGGCAGAAAAATAGCTTGTAGTTTTAGTGCAATGATTTAACCCAATTCTATTTTTCCCACTTTCCTTTTTTTACCATTTGTAGGGTACTTCTAAATTATTATTTTTTTAAGTTTATTTTAAGGTTTCTGCCCAGTGGAAGAAATGTCAGTCGGCCATCCCTTCCCTTCTGGTGAGGAATGAGATGGCGTTTTTGTCCCCGTGTGTATGGGGACAGAGCACGGTTTGATTCTCATAGAGGGATAGAGAAGAGCCCTGGGAAGCGCTAGCAACCCAGTCCAGCAAATATGTGAGGGTTTTTTTTTTTTTTTTTTTTTTTAAAGACAGAAGCTATGCAGCCTTAAAAGGACTTGTTTAAATTTTTGTGTGTGTGTGCTGAATATGTCAAGTTTGTAAGGAGCCAGTGATTCTCACATCCTTTTAAAGTGAAAATTATAGAACACTTCACATACCGTTTCTCACCAAAACGCAGATTCTATCTCTTGCTACGAGTAGAATCATTAAGGTGAATTTAGTGAGAAACAGCATGTGGACTGTTTTCATAATTTGCCATTTAAAAATGGGTCGGGAGGCCAGGGTCTGCTGGCTTCTAACAGTCTTGACATAGTGCACTCAGAAGGAACCCCCTCTCCTCCCCCTCCCCCTGCAAACCTAAACAAGTCCTTTTAAGGCTGTATGAGAAGGATGACTGATAGCTAAGGGTATAGGTGCTATATAAATCATTAAATAAGTGAATTAAATAATATGAGAAGAACTGGAGTGAAATGGAAACCAGAAATGGCAGCAGCAATGCAAAGCTCCATAGGAATTAGCTGGAGGTTTGATGCATTTTATGTTGCTTTGCCTTAAAATTGGTTCAGATGGTTGGGGACTGTATGGTATATTCCTGTTGTATAAACGTAGCTGAGCTAGGGTCTCAAAGAAGGATCTGCAGAGTGTTTTTTACAAACACTTGGTAACTGACTTCCATGAATTGCTAAAGAATGCAGTGATGGAGGCTCTTTGGATTTCCATGTATATGGTTTGCTAATGGGAACTGAGTGGTAGAGCGCTCATTTGCCTGTCATTTTTCAGAGTGCTTCCTTAGCTTATGGTTCTTTTGCAGCAGGCAAATCCTGTGAGCCTTTGAACAAAGTGAAAAATGCGATTGCTACTTTAGGACAACTTCATTCTTTCCTGTGTGCATTATATGTCTGGTTTTTCCCCTTTCAAGCTCTTCTGGTAGGTTGCACACTACACACAACTTTCCTCCCACCAGGCGCAGTGCTTCACTAGCCATCACTGGATTTAACGCTGTTCCTCTTCAATGTGCAGCTTTATTATGAAATGTATGTTGGGTTAATGGGCATGAGGTGCTTGGCTTTGCAAGCTGATACAGGAATCTTGTTTTCTTTTTCCTGTTCTAAACTTTATTAATTTAGGTATTAGCATGGGTTTAATGCAGTATCACTTAGATTAGCAAAATGTTAAAATTATTCCTGTAAGTCAAGTCCCTTAATGCATCTTCTCATCTGTGAAACTCCTCTGGAATGGCCTTGGCTTAGCCAAGGCTGCTCTCTAGCATTGGGAACAGGCTGTGAGCTGTGTTCTGGCTATGAATAAATGTAACGCAGTAAAGTCTATCCTGATAAAATTTTTGGCATTACTGCTATTATGTGGAACTTTTAAAACATATTTGATTTCTGTGTGGCTTGTAATGTACCTCTGTCTGCAGGACTCCGATCCTAATCCCTTTAATGTGAATGGAAGCTGTTTCTTCTCTCACTGGGGTAAGCTGAAAAAGTTCGCAGTCTCTTTTTTCCCCAAAAATATTGCTGGTATGTCAGACACTCCAGCACTGCTTAAGCATTCTCAGGTGTCTGTCTCATTTTGCCTCTGAAAATGGTTTTATTACCAGACTTTGAATAGTGGCTCTTTAACTGTGCATTAGCTTCATTTGTAATCATCGTGACATGGAGAGCAGAACAACCTTTGCTACTTTATAGGACTCCTCAGTATTTTATTACTAATAATTATTGACATGCCACACCACTGTACAGACAGTACAGGATGCAGCTAAATCCAGCTGTGGATAAATGTTTGCTGACTGTGACAAGTTCATCCTCTTTACCTCTGTTAGTAAGGGACACTAACATGCCTGGTTGAAGGCATAAAGACTCATGCCATCTTTTCGTGTTGTCATCTCTTTAACATTGAGTAAACTTCAATAGCTGATGCTGTTTTGACATGCTGAAAGTCATGTGTCACATTTGTCATGGAGTACGCAGTTAACTAGTTCTGCACATTTGAATCCCTCTCTGTGGGAAAGTGTAGTCAGGAGACGCTGAGTTGGGACAGAGCTTTTGTAGAAAAGCATCCTGGCAAGAGGGCAAGGCAAGAGACTTGATTAGGGCAGCGCTGTTCCCGGTTGAGTCTCGGGATTAGATAGATGCCAGTATTTGTGGGTTTTGAATGGAGCTGCCCATCAATAACCTTGAGTCCAAAGGGAAGATACTACTCTGCTCCGGAGGAGTTTCGAGGCAGTGAGATGAACGAAAGCTCCTCAAAAGAAGAAATGGTCTGGCTTACCTTTATTGTTTTGTGACTTTAGAAAACGTCAGTTTTTATTTTGAGAATTGCTTTCTTTGATTTGCGGTAAAAGACGAGATTGTTTCCTTGGATTCTTTCCTTAGCCACGCAGTTCTGGGCAACTTCATATTCAGATTTGAATTGAAATTCTTTGAGTCAGCCTCATCATTGGCATGAAATAGTAAAATAAAATCTAAGTATGATGGATTACTTTTAAATGGAAAGGTTTATTAGCTTATTAATTTCTTGGGTAGTTTGGTAATGAGTTACTCAGGCAAATGTGTTTATTACATTCTTTCTTATTTCGTTTTTTGTTTGTCCCCTAAAGGAGAGATCTTGCTTTTGGCAATGATTTTTATTGGCCACGTTTAGATGGAGTATAAGTGTGCAGCCAGCACACTTTCTTATGCTGCATAATGAAAAAGTGTGTGCTATCATTTTGAATTATGAAGAAATTTATTTTCATAATAACTTTGAATATTCTGTGGGGTGTACTTATTTATCACCTAGGTACTTTTTATTTCAACAGTGTACTAATTAGCATGTTAATACTCTTTAAAAATCCAAGACTGACAGTGAAGGTTTGGGGAAAATAGCATGATGTACTAATTTGTTTTTCTAAATTATATTTTGCGCTTATTTTCCTCAGCTGGTCAGTAAACTACTGTAGATAAAAGTTTCTGTTTATCTGACAGAAGAAGTTTTATGAAGTTTTAATAGTTTTTCCTTCCTCTAGGAAGGGTGGAGAATGAAAGGAATAACTCCCTCGAGTCTACTGATAAACTTCAATGAATGGCACTGTCAGCTTAAAAACCATATTTCTCTATATGCATTCCTGCCAGTTTTACAAGTACTGTCTAATATAACTTGTACCAGGGAAGGATTAGAAGTTATCTTTTTTCTTTCTCTTTATTTTTTACAGAATTAGAGAATAGTTAAGATGGAAGGGCACATCTGGAGATCATCTAGTCCAAACCCCTGCTCAGAGCGGGGTCAGCTACAGCAGGTTGCTCAGGGCTGTGTCCAGTTGTGTTTTGGGTATCTCCAGAGACTGAGAGACTACAACCTGTCTGGGCAACCTGTTGTAGTGTTTGACTACCCTCACAGTAAAAAGTTTTTTCATATGTTTAAGTGGGATTTCAGTCTGTGCCCACTGTCTCTTGTTCTGTCACTGGGCACCACAGAGAGGAGTCTGTACGTCCCCCATCAGGTATTTCCACATGTCGATAAGACCCCCCTAAGGCTTCTCATCTCCAGCTCTCTGACTCCCCTTGTATGAGCAATGCTTCTGTCCCTTAAATCATCTTTGTGGCCCTTTGCTGGAGGACTTGCTCCATTAAGTGCCTGTCTCTCTTGCACTGGGGAGCCCAGAACTGGACCCCACATTCCAGGTATGTCTCACCCAGGCTGAGTAGAGGGGAAGGATTCTCTCCCTTGACCTGCCAGTGACGCTTTGCCTAATGCAGCGTATGCAGCTGTTGGCTGCCTTTGCTGTGAGGGCACGTTGCTGGCTCATGTTCAGCTTGTTGTCCACTAGAACTAGGACCTCTTCTGCAAAGTTGTTTTCCAGCCCGGCTGCCCTGCTATATTTGACTTTTATGCTGGACAGTTCTTGCATTATGCCCAAGTGTCCCTAGAGGTCTAGCGGGTCTGCCATGATGTGGGCCTGACTTTGGGGAAAATTGTATGATGTACTAATTTGTTTTTCTAAATTATATTTTGCTGCTTATTTTCTCAGCTGGTCAGTAAACTACTGTAGATAAAAGTTTCTGTTTATCTGACAGAAGAAGTTTTATGAAGTTTTAATAGTTTTTCCTTCCTCTAGGAAGGGTGGAGAATGAAAGGAATAACTCCCTCGAGTCTACTGATAAACTTCAATGAATGGCACTGTCAGCTTAAAAACCATATTTCTCTATATGCATTCCTGCCAGTTTTACAAGTACTGTCTAATATAACTTGTACCAGGGAAGGATTAGAAGTTATCTTTTTTCTTTCTCTTTATTTTTTACAGAATTAGAGAATAGTTAAGATGGAAGGGCACATCTGGAGATCATCTAGTCCAAACCCCTGCTCAGAGCGGGGTCAGCTACAGCAGGTTGCTCAGGGCTGTGTCCAGTTGTGTTTTGGGTATCTCCAGAGACTGAGAGACTACAACCTGTCTGGGCAACCTGTTGTAGTGTTTGACTACCCTCACAGTAAAAAGTTTTTTCATATGTTTAAGTGGGATTTCAGTCTGTGCCCACTGTCTCTTGTTCTGTCACTGGGCACCACAGAGAGGAGTCTGTACGTCCCCCATCAGGTATTTCCACATGTCGATAAGACCCCCCTAAGGCTTCTCATCTCCAGCTCTCTGACTCCCCTTGTATGAGCAATGCTTCTGTCCCTTAAATCATCTTTGTGGCCCTTTGCTGGAGGACTTGCTCCATTAAGTGCCTGTCTCTCTTGCACTGGGGAGCCCAGAACTGGACCCCACATTCCAGGTATGTCTCACCCAGGCTGAGTAGAGGGGAAGGATTCTCTCCCTTGACCTGCCAGTGACGCTTTGCCTAATGCAGCGTATGCAGCTGTTGGCTGCCTTTGCTGTGAGGGCACGTTGCTGGCTCATGTTCAGCTTGTTGTCCACTAGAACTAGGACCTCTTCTGCAAAGTTGTTTTCCAGCCCGGCTGCCCTGCTATATTTGACTTTTATGCTGGACAGTTCTTGCATTATGCCCAAGTGTCCCTAGAGGTCTAGCGGGTCTGCCATGATGTGGGCCTGACAAGCAACCTTGTCATTAAGTTTGTGTACCTTTGTGCAGCATAGGCAACCTGCATACCCATTAACTGGTGCAGCATTTGACATCTGTAGCTGGCTTGTGGGCCTCATGATGGCTACTTGACATAACTGCAGTGATCTGCTGGGAAGCACGGTCCCAGGGTTGAAATCAATACTGTGTGCTCAGTTTGTGCACATAGTGTAGGTAAGAATACAGAAGCTTGGTTCTGCACTAAGCTTTCTCTATCCTGGGTACCACAGTGTCTTACCTTACACCAAAAAGTGAGCTAGTATCCAAAAGATTTTGACATAAGGAGAATTGGTCTTGTTCTCAAAATCTGGTGTAGATCTGTTGCTATTATATAACTGCTTTCCCTGAGTGGTTTATAGATGCAAGGGTTCTCTCTTTTAAGCGTGGATCTTACACTCATATTAAGGAAAAAAAAAAACCACAAACTTGCTTATAAACCAGCAAAAATTGGTAAGATTCAGGAGCAGACGTGGTACCTGTAACTACTCTTAGCTTTCCATTTAAGTTGTGTTGGATTGCAGCTCAACACTCTTTTGTGTTTTCCTATTTATGAAATAAAGGAAGCTGGAAAGCTTTATGCATATTTCAGGGCCAAGAAATCCTGCATGTGGACATCTTGTGAAATCTTTATCAAACGGGAATAATGTTCTGAAGCAAAAGCAAGGAAATCAAAGATGCTCTCTAACATTTTCTTTGCAACTTTACATCACAGTGCTTTTAAAAAGGCATTTCTTTGTCAGATGCAAAAATGCAATACTACCTCTCTAAATGCAGAAGACTGTCAGAATGATAAGCCTGGTTTTCCAGTCAACACTTTTCTTCCTCTAAGTAAGGAAAACTTCTGTTATCCATATAATACCAATACATGAAAGAATTGCTTTAATAGGGGAACGCTCAAAAGTACTGAAGCCTTGAAACCCAGCCTTGAAGTGAAAGTAAGATGTCAAAAGAACAATTCAATTCTTTTTTTTTTTTCATTTTTTAATTGTATAACCTTGTATCAGTGATGAAAACAGCTAATATTGCTACTGTATTTGTAGACACGGTAATTAAATGGACATGAAAGTCCTATATAAAACTTTATTCTTCCCCTGAGTTGCTGCCAGCAGATATATTTGTCTCAGATGTACAGCATTTAAAAGGTTTAGCCATTTTTAGGCTCATAGAGGTGTTGTAGTCCTGAAGAATGCATGTTGCCCTGAGTTAGGTGGATGAAAACTCCGAAGTAGTTACTTGTTTTGCTCTAAATATTCACCAGAATAATGAAGAATTAAACTTGCCTTTAGCTGTTCATCAACAGGCAGTCTTACATAGTAGCAACTAGATAAGGAATAGAAAAGAGAAATGCCTGAGTCTATACATTAACAACTATAAATATTCAATAACTTCTGGAAAATAACAGTTTGGTCCAAAAAGCAGATGGACTTTGAAATAAGAGTTAAAAAGTACTTAATTGGTAGTAAGATCCCATGGAAGACTAGTAGTGTCTTCTAACCACAGACGGTTGTGATGAGCCATGCGTACCTGTAGTGAGGAAGAGCACAGCGGTTGCAAGAGAGTGAACTATTCTGAAGTCCTGAAGTAGCTGAGATAAAACTAGCCATCCAACCATCCCCACTCAGTGAAAGGAAAGGGGGAGGAAGGAGCAGAGTGCTGAGCTCTTTAGCAGAAAGGGGAGAGTGCCTTTTCTCTCATCTTGGATGCTCCTTAGGACCAGTCAGTTAGCCAAATATTTCTGTTTTATAGGCTGAGGTGCTTTGTCATCTCTTCATAGCCCTGTTCTGGACTGTGAATGTACACTCTTGGAGGTGCACAAGAACAAGGAATGTGCCAGGGCTATATATGCTGATGTGGAAATGATTAATGAGTTGGGGACTCTTTTTCTAACAATGGCTGTTTCTGCTTAGGCTGAGCAGTATTCATCTTATGCGATGTTCACAAAGTGGTTGGACTGAACTGCTAGCACTTGTCTGTACTCCACAGAGGAATCTACAAGAACTGGACCGAGCTAAGTACCTGTGTGTGAAGCCTGGACATAAATATATAGATACATGAAATGAGATAAGGATGTGTCGGAGGAGAAGAGTTTCATTCCTGTTCCCTTTAAAGGTTGCTGCTCCCATTGAAAGGTTTTTCCCATTGCTGTCCCATGTATGAAGGACAGTTGCTTCTGATAAGCAGGCTTCAAATTTCTTCTTACTGTGAAAATATTACACCTGTGGTTGCCTCACTCTCCGCTTCTCTTTTACAGTCCTCTGATACCTTAGCTCCACTGGAGCTCATTACAGCTCTTGCCAACTCTGGCTGCATGCAAGACCCTTCGGTAGAGTACAGAGATGTTCTTCATAGCTGATGCAGTAGCCTCAGTAGCTTAAGTATTCATTTAAGCTCGCTTCTGTTGCTTAGTGTTCACTGAACCTGCAGAAAATCTTTCAGGAGGTTGTCTTCTGCTCATGAGACGGAGAACTCTGCATGTATGGTCCTCTCTACACATTAACCTGAACTGTCCTTTAATTCTTGGGAGCTAGGACTTAATGATACTCTTTCCAGCTGGGAAAGAACGAGTTTGTGTTTCACTATCAGTAGCTAGCAATGTCACAGTGTTAATGTCTGGGGGGCATTAATGTTTTGTTATATTGCCAAACACATATCCCACTGGGTATTTGGAAGCTCACAGAGGCTGATTTGTTGCAGTACTGCTGTCCTCTTGGAATTTAAAATGAGAAAGCTCCCTGATCTGTCCCTTGTGGGACTGCTTCCTGGAGTCCATGGCTGTGTTCCCAAGTCCATCAGAGAATCTCTTCATCAGTAGAATGAAATTAATATTAAACATCCCCTAACTCTACCACAGTATCTTTACAAAAGACTTTGTACCTCTCCTTTTTTTTTTTTTTCCCCCAGCTTGTCCCTTAGTGTCTCAGTCAAGGTGACTAAGGCTGATTGCCATGTATACAAAATCCTCTTTACTCTGGCAGTGTATGTGATTATTCTTACGTTGGATGTATTTATAACTAACAGGACCAGGCTCAATGTATCATTACATGGAAGAAAGGCTATTCTAGCATACATCAGTTAAATCATCCAGATGGTAGAAGCTACTACTTTTGGTTGTGGGTTTTTTTGTTTTGTGTGTTTTGTTTTGGTTTTTTTTAGGTTCTGCTTTAGGAATTGTTTCTTCACTGGTAATACTGAGAAGACAGACATGGGACCATTTGAGGGGTAGCAGTCGGCATGTGCTTTATGTGTGGTAAATGGCCAAGCGTGTGCTGCTGTACTTGCATGTTACCTGCCTCACTAAGAGTGGGAGGGGTAACTTCTTGATGAGAGATTTTTGGGGGTGGGAACCTAGTACAATAGGAGCCCCTTGTGAGAGTACAAGTATGATGGCAATATAAACTTTCGTTAGTGTAACTAACGGGAGGGTTTCAGGTGGGATGTTGAAAAGGCCGAATGCTTTCTGCTTGTGACTTGTCACCTTGGGTGAAGGGATTGGCCCTGTCTGCTGTCAGTTAAGATGATCACTATTTGTTTTCAGGCAGTGTGATTTCTGTCAGGTGGTATTATCATATGTGCTTTTGACTCTCCATTACTTAAAATATTCATAGAAGCGATAAAACAACTCTCCTCTTCTCGCACACCTGTATTTTCTTTGGTAATGCTGTTGGAGCCCAGCCTTTTGTCCTCTTCGCATTTAACTTTGAGAAGACATCACTGAAGACAGTCATGCTAGGGAAGAAAATTAAGAGATTTTGGTCATTAAAAAAAAAATTATCTGAAGGATCCTTGTCATACTAAATTTTTACATGTAATAAGAATGTTTCTCTTTATATTGACCCCATTGAGCACCATGACGGTGTCCAGCAAGAATCTGTCTGTGTTGTCCTGACCTGCCTGTGGGCCAGGAGGGTTGTTTCTTCTTGGTAAGAAGGGAGGTCGGCATGACAGTTGTGTGTCACACAGAGGAGATGCTCATGGAGGAAGTGTGTGCGCAGTCCCGTGATGCGTTGGGCTGTTGATGTAATTGGTTTACGCTGAGAGAAAAACTTTTATTACAGTCTAGTAGGATGGTAAACCACAATCAAAACAGTTACATTCGTACACAATGTGAAGAAGCCCACTTAATCCTCAGGCAAGTTTCAGAGGTCAGGTCCTTTCATCCTGCTGCCTCGTCTTGGCAGAGGCCCGGTGCCGATGGTGAGTCCTGTCCTTGCTCTGTAATTCCTCCTCCAGACAGCCTCCCCAGTCAGAAGAGACTCTGTCTCAGCTGTGTTATCTCCCTGGACCTGGTGAATGCACGCACAGGGAAGCTATGCTGGAAATGTGCGTTGCTTAATCATCTTTTGAAGCAGTTCTCGATGATCTGGTTCCCTTCAGACCCCCGATCTCCTCCCGCCCTAGCCGGGGTTGCGAACTTGCGAGGGTTTAGGGAGCCGGGATGCGTGGAGGCTGCTGTGGTTGGCGAGAGATGAGGGTAGAAATGTGTAGGGTTTCCAAATAGGTACAATGACGTGGCACCACACACAGGTGGGAGGTGAGAGGGCTGATTTACTCGTGTGTGGGATTTAAAGGGAAAGGGAGAGCTAGCAGGCCAAGAAAATGGCAGACTACAGTATGTAAGGGGAAATGTGAAGCAAGACCTGAGAAAGAAGGAACAGAAGAATGTGGTCTGTCTGAAGATGCTCCACTTGGTCAAGAGAAGCACAGGCAACCTCCTTTGGTACAGTTTGAGGAAAGCTGAGGGGCGACCACAGGTTTACTTAGGCCAGTGCTGTCAGAAGTGCTTGTAAATTGTTTGTCTTCCGCCTGATTTTTAGGACATTCTATGTGCGTGTTGCTCTGCAACTTGAAAAATGAGAGGAAAATCTGTGAAAATTTGACTACGTGGAGTTTTCACAAGCAGGGAAGCAGAAAGCATTGGCTCTAATAAAATCTGCATCTTTTCAGAGTAACTTCCGTAACGGTGGTGCGCCCAACTGCCCAGTTAGATTCCTCATGAATGTGACATTCAAAATACATACATGAGCTGCTGCTTTGGAATGTCTCGCTTATCCTTGGGGTGGTGGGGACTAGCGGCTGCGGTGGCCTTTGCCTTCTTGCTGCCAGGTGGGGTGGCTGCAGGGAGTCTCCATCTCATCCTGAGCTTTGCTTTCCAAGGAGCTCATTTAATACTTGTCAGTTATTTATGATGTTCAAGCCACCTTTTACAGGAAAGTCATGTTAATTCACGCAAAGTGAGCTGTAGGTGTATATGGTTGAAAAGATACTCAGAACCGTGTGGATTGAAAAGGTAAAGATTTATTCAAAGACAGGACACTGTTCTCATTTCCCAGAATAGACATAATCAAGGAGATAGGTTTACATTAAATGGGTTGGCACAAAGAAATAAAAAACTCTTTTAGGCTTGGTCTGGAGAGATATGGAAAGTTCTTGTAAACATTAAGCATCCAGGGAACGTCTTGCCTTTCAGGTACTCAGACCTTTGCAGGGTTGAACGTTTGGAGACCTCTTTTTATTTTGCTTCATTCACATCTGGTTGCCAAGTAGTCTATTAGCTCCTTGACAGAGAGAGAGGAGCTAGTTAGCATGTATGGAAAGATATATTCTGAAATAAACGATAGTACTGTTGTTAAATGTTCTTTTAGGTCTTGTAGCTTTTTAAAAAAAAAAAAAAGTGACTGAGAACGTGGCAGCGGCAGATTTCTGTGCTTCTGTCAGAATATTCCCATCAGTGCATTATTTTTGCTGACATGCTGTATAACTTTTGAAACCTCAAATTAAGAGAGAATCCTAGAAGAAAAGTGATTAAACATCCTTAGTTGCTCTGAAGTACCTACAATGCAGTTCTGTTGCATTATTTATGAGATAAAAATATGTAATTTTTAGTTGTCTTCATAAAAAAACCCAATACTATCAGATAAGAAAGATTGTGCAAAGTTTAAAAAAAAACAAACGAGGCTTTTTGAGAGGTTTCATGGACTCTGTCTCAGATGGAAGATTATTTTGTCATATGGATATGTTCTGCTGCATTTTCCATTACATATAATGTAAAAGGTTTGGTGTTGTCACTTGTAATAACATTCCTTTACGTTTCTCTGACTATGTAAAGCAGCTAACAGTGGTAGAAAATGTATACTAGGAAGATCCCCGGTGTAAGTGACAGCAAGACCTAAAACAGCTTTCCTGAAGAGTTTACATTTTTGAAATGTAAGCAAGTTACAAAACAAACTCAAATGTTAGTTTGCTGCATACCAGCTATGAAGTACTGTCCATTACAAATGCTCTTACTCTATGATGCATGAAAAGTGGCTTGTTATTTGTCACTAAAGGGTGACCTATTTCGTACGCATTATGGGGTTGCAGCGTGAGCATAGGCTTCTCGGCTGTAATCTTACCACAGAGTTTACCCAGTAGCAATGCTGCAGCAGCTGCTTGGTCTGCCCATGTTTCAAGCTAACAAGAAATCTGACAACTACCAATGAATGCTATTTGAGTAAGAAGAGTAGAAACAGGGGAAGCAATGTAATAGTGGGATTAGTTGAGAGGTTAATGCATGTGTTTTCAAAGTAATTGCCCTTTTTTGTTAATACGTTGCTAGGATCTAGTATGGGCGTAAAGGAAGTGAGGAAGACACATCGAAGAGAGTCAAGAAGTCTAAGAGGAGGAAATGGGAAAGGAGAATGCAGAGCCCATCCAGGCAGATTAGATGGATTAGAAGGAAAGTATTTCAGGGAAAGAGACAAAATCAATGAGGAGCAGGTCAAATGACTCCTGAGAGAGAGATCCCTGAATAAGCAGTGGAGCAAGTGCGTCATGTTTTGATAAGTGACCAGGAGATTTTGTAGATCGAGAAGTCAGTCTTTATTGAATGGAAGAAGTGAGTAATGGTTAACTACGGTAATAAAGGATGTGGGTTATACTATTCATCTTTATCTATCATGAAAGCAGTTATGTGGGCAGTTCTGGAGTATCAGCATTAAAGATTAAGATAAAATACTGTGTGACTGAACTCAGTATGTGTAGTCTCACCGATTTCAGTAGAATATTTCTACTCTTCAGTTTTCAGTATCTTACTAACCAAACTGACAGCATGAGATATATCTGAAGAGCTCTTTTTAAAAAGTTTGTATTTTAAGATCCTTCTTCAACATTTACAATTCTAAGTATTCTAGTTCATTGTTTAAAATAGCGATCGAAGAACCCCCAGATTTTAATTTCCTGTGAAGAATAACAGCATTATGACAAATCTTAACTTATAGCTGTCCTAATTTACAGTCTGTTGGACTTCTTTAAGTTGAGGTGGAATCTCCCATCCTGGAGCCAATGTAACATGTCAGGGGAACTGGGTATTATTCCTTATCTTTTACTGAGTTTTTGTGGCATGTTACTTCACTTCTCAGTGGTCTGAGTTTCCCTATTTTTCTATTGAGTCAGAGAATGTCTGGCATTATCCTTATTTATTTCAATTATTAAAGATCAACGGCTTGCTTTATTACTGTTTTTCTAGACGATGCATGTGAGTGACTTTGAGAGATGCTTTTCTAATATGGTTGAGATGCTCTAAAGCATTAGAAGAGCAGTCACTCCAAACTAAACAAAGATCTGCCGTTTCTGCCCTGCTGGGTTAAGGTTAATTACATGTAAGATTCCTATTGCTGGATATTGTCTTTCCAGTGAAATCTTTTAGTGAAGCTGTCAGGCATATTGATGAAATGAGTACATTTCTTTATGAAGTTTTCCATAATCCTTCCCCAAGTTCACATCAATGTGCTGTATATTTATGAAATGTGCTTATGAAAAGTTAGTAAATATGCATGTTAGCATGTATGCAGATTAGGATAATTAGTGGGCTATGGACGAAAGAAAAAAAGGAATGGCAAATGAGTATGCGTGGATGCCTACTTGGCCCTCCTTTTTGGTGGAAACCTTCCTGTGTTTGTATTCTCACTTGAAAAAACTGTTACAGTCTTTCATTTACACGTGTATAATTTTAAGTCTGTAATATACACGTCTTCCAAAAGCATTCATTTTTAAAATCACCTTGGAAACTCATCAGTCTAATTAATGTAGTTGATATAATTCTTTTTCTTCAAGCTATCTCACTTTCATCTTGTTGTTGTTTCTGTAACCTGTTGACAGATTAAAATAAACACTTAGCTAGTAACAAGCCTTTATTTTATTTTTTCATATAAAAGCTTCTAATAGGTCATGGCTTGGAGGCATTTTGTCCTTGTCTATGCCAAACTCAACAGCAACCAAAAAAACCCCGAACAACAGAAAACCCAAACATGATTAAGGATTTTGCAAACCACGGGGAAGATACTGGAGACAGATGGGGAAAAAATCTGTTAAAAGGATGGAATTTAAGTTATTGTCTTACATAATTTGCCATAGTGTGAGAAGTGGAAAAACTCCTTGAGTTTCTTCGAAACGGCAAAGAATTGCATATTTTATGGTGGCATTCTTCGAACTTATTTTACCTCCACTTTTTTGTTACAACTTTTCTGCTGAGCTGTGAAGTGGGGCAACTGACCTAATGTGCAATATATGGAAAGAGAGGGAAAACACTTAAAGAGTATTTTATATCCTTGTACAACATTTCTGTCCCAGTAGAATATAATATAATACATTTAATAAAGGAAAGTGGAAGAAAGTTGGAAATACAATTCGTAATAGGAGGACTTGGCTTTAAAAACTTGAAATATTTGCTCTTTATAATTTGCCTTCCTTGGTTGCCAATACAATTATTTTCAATAATCTCAGTCCTTTCTCAATACATTATGTTGTGAAAAAGCAGTTACTGAAAGACCTAAGCTGGTACAGAAAAACTATTCAGACCGAACTGGTAATTTTCATTCAGGGGCACAGTAAAAAGTCACACTTGAATTGTAAATGGTTCCCACGTGTATAAATAAAAATAGAGAAAAATCATTCTGAATTCAACTTTCATGTCACAGTAATAAAAAACCAAAACAGAAGCTCAGCTGAGTAACTGTATTGGGAAATACTTTTAAGGTGAATAAATAGCAATCTGTTGCTTACCATAAGTAATCTGTATAGTTTAATTGTTTCATGTCAATTCCTTCTTGTTTTGCGGGTGGTTAAGCTTTGGGGTTTTTTACCTGCTTCTACAGGAGGCATTCTTGAGTCTTCTGCCTTGCTGTCCCGTATGTGTTTTATGAAGATGGTAAATTAGCTTTCAGTGCTCACTTGCTTGTCCTGCCAATCTTATCTTCAAATCCACCTGGAGTCTCCCGTGAGACCTGCGGGATGCAGGTGCGAGGCGGTGATGCTGAGGAACACCTCACCCCCTGGGCAGGCACCCTGAACACCCGGCTCTGGCATAACCAGACTCCTGCTCGCTCTCCTACGTGTCGCAATTTCCGTGTTGGCACTCGTATCCCCAGGAGGGTGAGCAGGTTGAGAGCTGGCGTGATACAAACCTCTCCTGGATGATGAGTGTAGTCATTCAGTGCTCTGATACAAGTTGTGACACCCTCATCTCCTGCTTCTTAGGGGCTGGTTTGAGCAGCTGCTTACTCAGCACACTGGCAGTTGTGAAAGAGGTCGCTTGTAACTCCCCTTGCTTCTTGTGCTTCCCAGCGGGATGCTCTTGCTTCTGTTGCAAGCATTGAGGGTTTAAGAGTGAAGTGTCAGGACTGACTGTCCTGACTGTATTTTTTCCCCAGTTGGTAACTACATTGGCTTTTACTGAGGTGAATGAGAACTGTGTGCGGTCAGCGCTCCCGACAGAACCGGGCGTTCACTGAAAAAAGGAGCCGTTTGGCTCGGGCACAAGAAATGGTGGAGGTTCAGGTGCTGCAGGTGGCTTTCTGACCTCTCTCACTCCTCCAGCTCACCAAGAGTATTTCCTACTCTTCATTGCTGGATGGACTTTTTTTACGCTTGTCACCAAGTATATATTTATAGCTCTTAAGTGTGTAAATGTATTGCTATGGAGTTATTAGCATCTCTTCTACTTTGCTGCTGCTTGTAGTTCCGAGATGCTTTTACCAAGGACTATTATAATAAATTATAAATAGTTAAATGATTGTTTAGGAATGCTCTGACTCGAGCTTATTACACATGTGAGGGCTAGTTTAATTTTTGTTGGTAAATGGAAACTATTTTCCTTAGCAGTTTGGGCCTCTGAACGGCTGAAGGGTCTGCAAACAGATTCATCAGGGTGAAAATAGTAAAAGCAGTGCTGCTCGGGCTCCACTCCTCCCTTCTGTGTGGGAAACATGACGTTTTCTAACCAGATAGTGGGAATGTTTTCTTCTGCAGGCCTGAGTCACTTGTGAGGAATGCTAAGATTAATGCACAAGATTAATTTTCTCACTGCCGCCTTCTCCATTGCAAAAATGGAAGTTTGCTTGCCTTTAAACTTTTCTCTCATTTCCCTAAAAGAGCAAAACTTCAGGTACTCTGAGCATTTTTACTACAGATTCAAACCCAATTTTGCTCTGTAAAATCTGTCCTTGTCTTTTAGTGACCGTGAGCACAGAAGTTGATGCATGTCTCTTTCAGACTTAGTTTTTTTTAGAGTACAGCAATTAATATTTCTGTTTGCTCTGGTGCATTTTGTGTGCTGCTGCAATATACAGAAAACCTTCTGTTCTCATAGAGCTGCGAACAGGAGTTTTTACTTTATCAGAGTTCCCTAGATATACAATATCAATTTAATTCAATTTTGTTCATTTTCAATATAATTATACCTAATCTGTAACAACATCTGTTCTGAAATGGCATTTATATTTAGTACAAGATTCCCTAAAAGAGATTATGCCCACTATCTTCTTTCTTAATTAAGCATTAAGAATTATTGAAAGAATTAGTCTTACGTATGAAAGTTAAAATAAAAGAAGAGATAAAGGATGCCTTCCCAGGTTACTCCAGAGTAAGCACTACTGTCTATATACGGAATCTCATCAAAGGCTCATGGCTGACAGTGGGCCAGTTTTTAATGCACGTGATTTCACTGTGGTGCGTATTGCGCAAATGTTCCCATTGAATTTGAGCAAAAAGACTTAAGACTCTGAAATGAATAAACTACCTGTTGAAGTAATTTTAGCAAAAGCAGCAATACAAAAATGAGTTAATGTTCCCATGGCCAGTGCACCTTCATTTATATCTCTTTAAGATTTAACACACGTGGTTGAAAGCCAGCGTAAGTGAAAGGAGTGCAAATGGCTTTTTCTCTGTAGCTTGTAAATAACAACATGCTCCGTGTACTATCCCTAAAGGAGCAGGGGCAAAGCTCCAGGTATCTTCCTTTGCACTTTGGTCCGGGCATTAGTTTCCAGCACTAACTGTAACAGCTTTGTCCTGCTCTAACCACTGCTGCTGCATTCGAGGCTGCAGGGGAAATGCCTGGCTTTCCTCCTACCCTCCCTGTGTCCCAGTGTTGCTCCTCAGAGAGGAGGGAGAGAAGGTGGCACAGAGGTGACAATGCTGGCTCTGGGCCAAGCAGCGTCTTTCTGTCTCTTACTTGATTAAAAGGAAATCAGTCCGGAGAGCTAGGAGGAAGAAATGGGGATGTGTCAAATGAGTATGTGTGTAACTTGGTGTGGTCGTGCACAGGTACCACTGCTGTGCATCATGTGGCTGTGCGCCTGCTAATGCCTGTCGCTTGTGTTCTCTTTGCTCATATGGTTGGAGAAGTAATTATTCAATCAAGACTACAAAAAAACATTAAAGATAATTTCCATTTTATATAGGTTGCTTTCTCAGAGAAGCTTATTTGTCACGAACACATGTAAAATCCTATTCCACTGATGTCATTGGAATTTCTGCCGTGTTCTTCATATAGGATAGACATTTACTCAGGGTTCCTGTAGTATTAAGGGGCAGAGATTATCTTGCAGCAAATGTCCCATTCTGCTCTTTGATGGGATTCTGGTTCTCCACTGTGATGAGCAAGCAGATCATGGTGGGGGAAGTAACATTAAAACTCTTGAAAGTTTGTCATCTCATTGAATCAATGAGAAGGCCTAATTAGTAATTGAAAAGGTAATTAAAATTTGACAGGCTGCTAAGTTTTGTATAGCACATTGTCATTCTTTTTCAACGGTACTTTTTAAAAAAAATTATTCATGACTCTTTTTGGCCTTTTTTTTCTTTTCTGCCTTACTGCATCTAATTGCTCATTTCAATTCTCCTCATTTTCTAATGCCTTGAATTTTTCTTTGTCTGTTGTTGACACCCTATTTCATTCTTTGGTCTCCTTGTTTACATATTCTGCTTTTCTTCCATAGGTCTCGTACTCTGACTCTGTTGCTTTCCTACTCAATCTCATATTGGGTACTCATTAACTTCCCGTGGATTGTTCGCTTTGGGCATTCAACACATGCTTCTACAATTCTTCATGATCCTTCTTTTGTTTCTTTCATGTTATACTAGAATCAAGACTGGTCATTATTCCTATTTGCCGACATAATTTTCTGAGACCCTTGTACCATTTAGTAGAAACAAAGGCAAGCATGCATTTCGGTGTGCATAACAAGGCTAGAAATGAATTATAAGTGTGAAAGATAAAATCTTCCTCTTGATTCCGAGAGACAGATTTCATTCGAGTTCTCTATTTAGATAACCTTGTTATTTCTGATTATCCGTATTCAGATCATCCCCTTTCTATTTTCCCCATATTAATACATTGTCAATTTAGGACTGTTCTCTGGTCAATGAAAAAGTCTGGATAACTTGGATGAAAACTCCCATTTAGTCTAAATGGGAGGGAAATGGCCTCAAGTTGCGCCAGGGGAGGTTTAGATTGGACATGAGGAAAAATTTCTTTACTGAAAGAGTGGTTAAACATTGGAACGGGCTGCCCAGGGAAGTGGTTGAGTCCCCATCCCTGGAAGTATTACAAGCGACAGGACGAGAGGAAATGGCCTCAAGTTGGGAGGTTGGAGGTTTAGATTGGACATGAGGAAAAATTTCTTTATTGAGTTAAAAATTTCTTTACTGAAAGAGTGGTTAAACATTGGAACGGGCTGCCCAGGAAGTGGTTGA
>NW_008796187.1:3033975-3093228 GCF_000699145.1 Aptenodytes forsteri | reverse complement strand
GTTGGACTCGATGATCTTAGAGGTCTTTTCCAACCTTAATGATTCTATGATTCTATTCTATGAAATTGGTCTTAGTAGGACTAATTGAAAATACCTGAAGCACCACATAGAACTTAACAAGCCAACATGTCAGATTAAACTCGAGAGGAAACAGATTGAGCCACAAGCTGCAAAGGACTTCCTGAGCATCCGAGGCCTTCTTCGAAGATATTTGTTTTATTTATAGTGTATGTTACCTCAGTATGTTTCTAAACAGACAAAAAAGAGGAGTTAGAGTCATAAGAGTACAGAAAGGTACTTGAAATTTAGCATGAGAAGCTTCATACTGCTTTCTAGCCTGTCTCACAACAGTTGCTGTAAAGCATCTGGAGAAGAGAAAGGATTAAGCCCTGGGTCTTGAACGATGCACTCATACTTGCGCAGTGAGTAGCAGGGTGCGGTCTGCATCTGAGATTGGTGGTAGACTTCTATTCCTGCCTCTACAAATGGTTCCTTTCTGACCTTAAAAAATTTCCGTGTGGCTAAATTAAAATAGGGAGGGAAGTGCCGAGCTGCAAAGCCGTTACAGGCTTTTGATACACTTGGCTTTTTCTGGAGGGGAAACTATAGCCTTGAGTGTGTGCCTAAGCTCACTATGCAATGGAAGGGAAGAAGTGGGTGCCATAACACAGACCTGCCAGCGTGCCGGACAGGGCTGCGCAAGATCCACAAAACTCAGGTTCACTGTTCTCCAGTGTGGCCTGGCAGGAGGTTCAAACTCCAGTTTCTTGGAAAAGCTACAAGCCACTAGGTCAGAGAATAGCCTAAGATCAGGGATCTCCTCGTTTGTCTTATACCTGCACTGGTTGGTAATGGGGGTTTTTTTGGTGGTGGGTGGGTTTTTTTTTTTGTTTTGTTTTGTTTTTTTCTTTGTTTGTTTTGTTTTTTTCCAGAAATATATTCCTACATCTGCTTAGCATTCTGGCCCTGAGGCTCTTCTGTAAAAGAAGAGCCTATTTCCATGTTTTTGAATGAAAGTCATGGTCACCCCTCTGTCCTGCAAGCACATGACCTTTTAGATGGGAGACCACCTTCTGAACTTTCCCCCTTCTGAATCGCTGCTGTGTGGACCTTAGGGTGGTGTGGCAGGGCTGAGGTGTGGAGGATTGACTAGACTGAGATTTCATTGATCGTGCCAGAAGGGCTGCAGCTGCCTGGGCAGTTTCCGTGGCCTAAATTTAAACATCTATGTACAGTTCCTGTTAAGCATCTAACACAAACCTTTCATCTTGGTCTTCCCACGTGTAAATTGGAGAGATTATGTGGATTGGTCCCCTCTGCTGCTCTGTGGATTCAGTATGTTGTGTATGTTGCTACAAACTTAGCTTACAAACTAACCATAGTCAACTTGTTCTTAATAGTCACAAGTCTCAAATGATGTGAGATATTATTCCCACTTAATTCCTAATACTCAGCACAGAAGAGAGCAGAGATGTTAATTTTTAAAATAAAATGAAGCATAGTCATTCTTTATGCTCTCAAAATCTAGTAAGAAATGAAGGTTTACCTTCTGAGTTGCTCTCTATAGGATCTTCTTTAACAACCAGACTGATATTCCTTAGACCGAACTTTTTCTACATTATTAATATGACTTTTCGAGGTCTTGCGCTCTTTTATAAACTAAACTATAATAACATGGCATTGGGACCATCAGTAGCAATTGGGACCACTTTATCACCAGTCTTCCTTGTTATTTACTGCGTAAAATCTTCACCCAGAGGATGTGGACTTAGTCTTCAGGGACAATTGCAACTTACGATGTCTCTAACCCTTTCTATGGAGTGCTTCTTTTTGAACATGTCAAAAGACTGTTAAAAATACTGTGAAAAAGCCTAGTCAGCAAAAATCAGAACGTTTCTGCCTTTCTTGCTTTACTAAGTACTGATTGAATCTGCAAAATAAATACCTTCAGGAACCGCATGAGAGAAGTTGTGAACCTGAGTTGGGCTCTGTTTAGCCCTCGTGGAAAGGCTTTCCTTCCGTCAAGCCTTTTTGCCAGTTAAGACATGAGTAGAAAAACTTTGATAAACAAGGTGTGAAAGCAGAACAAATAAGTGTGGTCCTGCTAACATTTGCTGAAAGACTAGTGTGAGCTTCCTTTAGGGAGAGGTTGTCTTCCTGTGCGTATACAACAGGGAGAGAAGGTATGGGGTCTGTACCAGGGTGCTGCAGCAGTTCCACCCTGCTGGGTAGCTCCCACTTAACTCTTTTCTCACTAGCTAACTTAACTTAATTTACTGACATTACTAGGGACCCTTTAAATGTGGCATCATGGTCAGTTTGGGATTCTACTTTCTGGATTTTTGTTTTCCTGAATGATGTACAGGCAGACCCAAGTGTCTCAGAAGTGAATAGTGGTTAGGGGTACCTCAACTTTTGGATGATCAACTCAAGCCACTGATTTTTTTTTCTTTCCAAAGGATGGGAGCTCATCAGCAATCCACCTCAAAGAGCTTCACAAAGTGAATGTCTGTAACCTAATTCTGAGGCAGCATATTTATACAAAAAGCCATATTCCATGTCCTAGAGAGCGACATTATCACTTGGCTCATTCCTGGAGGCTTACTCACTGTTGAGATTTGGGAGGGGGAACACCAGAAGCAACACATGCGGTCTGTCCAAAGCAGCAAGCTCTGTTGTTGTATGAGGAACTAGAACAGACTGAAGCTTTCAATTCATGCAAACATTTCCTCTAGAGATGTAGAAATGTGTAAAGTACAGCAGATCCCAATTGTTTACCAGGACTCTTATATTTGTAAATGTACCTGGATGGAAATTTGACTGGTTTGCTCTTATGTTTGCAAAACACAAGTAGGATGTACTTAAGTATTTTTATTATTTATAGTGGTAGTTAAAATTTCTGGGTTGGGTATTCTTTAACGTTCAATGAGGAGCTAAATTTACATCCTTGGTCAGTTTTCTGTGTCACACATTGCTATGTATTAAAACTATTTGTCAGATGAGTGTTGATTTGAACAGAACAAGTCTCTTGCTCAGAGTAGCCCTGCTCACTCTCATGCTAAAGCTGTCCCTTAGCTTCAGGAAACACGCTATAATTAAATGCCAAGAGAAATTGTTAACTCGGCAACAGCTCAAGCGCTTTATTACAATGAGGCCGTGATTTCTTTTATGCCAAGGTAATGTTAGAGCAACACTTGATTTATCCTGAATTTACAGGACCGTGACAGATCATAATCTAGTTTCTGGGCATTAGAATACTTCCGTGAAAAATAGGAGGAGTATCGTGCACTTTTTATAATTATACTGTTGTTTTTATGGCTAATAGAATATTCTTCCTCTGTAATTCTGAGTATAGTCCTGTGGGAGCTAGATAGTTAATATTAGGCAAAGTTAAAAACACCAGAAGGGCAAAAAGCCTGACTCCACTTTATGAAGAACATAGAGCAGTATTGCATACATAGTATGAATGGGAAAATTCCCTGCTTTGTAGCTTCAGTAGGATGTATATATTTCCAAATGCGACTTTGTTGTCTTTTTTTAAATAAGAAAATAAATGCTCTCATTCTCAAGCTACATTTCGGAGATGGTAGGATTTTTTTGTATTATTATTTTTCTCTTTTTCTTCAACTCCCCTCGCACCCAACATTTAGCTGTAGTCTTGAATCTAAACAGTACCCTTTGGATTTTTGTACTTGGATTTAGTATTATTGAATAAAAACTCACAATATTCCCAGTGAGAAGCAAACAGAAGCTGCAGTATTTCAAGCTGCTGTGTAATTTCGTTACTGAAGATTCTGATGTGCATCTGCTTGGCTAAGCAATAAGGATATTTATTCTAATGCATAAACCAGGTGGTAAGTGAAGCAAATGTCTTATATACAAAAATCTTTACATTGATGCTTATTCATTTCAGAATAAAGGAAGTTGCACGTTACTCAGCTGTTTGTTCTTCCAAAAGATTCAGCAGCGCTTCTATAAGAGTTCAGTGCTAGAAACAATAAATTTATATTCATCAGCTCTATTGTGCAAAATTGTACCGATATGGCAGTTAAAATAATATGAAAATGCTGAGCAATTTGCTTCTCATTTGCTTAACTGAGGAAAGGGTTCAGTCTTCATGTTCTGAGTGCCTTTCAATCTGGTGTATGTATGATTAATGTTGGTGAGTCACTTCTGATGGGAATTTTAGCTTTTTCTCACACAACGAGATAGGGAGACTTTCTGCTCCTCCCACCACCAGTTTAAAAGCACTGCAAAAGATATGAAAGGAGGAGGTAATTTTTCAGGTTTTCAGAGTTGCACCCTATTAAAGGAAGTGAGGAGATAGCCAGTCCGTTGGCAATTGCTGCACAGGTGTCTGCAAACCAACTAGGACAGCTGAGACTGGGATAAAAGTGTAAGTAGATTGTTACTTGCTTGGGAAACCATCCATTCTCGCTGTTTATTTAAATTCAGAATTTAGCTGGGAAGACTGGTCCAGAAGAAGGGGGAAGGAGGATTTGGGAACGAAATAATTCTGAAGGTGCAGGAAGGCAAATCATGAAGTGAATCCTGTAGGGGTTTATCGTAGGAACTAGAGGAGCTCTGGAGACCTGTTTATCCCTGCCAGAAGTAAGCTGGGGAGAATATAATGCTTTATGTACATAGGTTAGCTCAAAAGCTTGCTGTAGCTGAATGTGGAATAATGTAGGCATGTCTACAGATCTTTCCCTATGATTTTAGAACATGTTTTTTCTCTGTTTATGTATGTGTGTCTCTGCATAAAGAATGTGATATATAGTTTGATTATGAGATTCCATTTCCACAAAATTCATCGAATGGGGCAGAACAGCTTCAGTATTGAGGAAGTTTAAAGGGCTCTCGTTCATGTGTACATAGAGGCCTTGGAAATGCCTAGGCACATAAATGTATGAGAAGTCCGCAGTGGCATTTTACAGTATTTAAACAGACTGCTGAGTTAACTACTGATCACAATAGGGCTTAGACGACTGACCTGCTTCTGTTTTAGAAAGCCCTGCTGGACCTCTGTGTGTAATTTTACACTTCTAAGTAATGTTAAAATATGGTCTGATATTTAAATCTATATGCTTCACCTAAAATTTGTAGTCTACCCCACATCACTTGTGACACTGCGTACAGACCTCCTGAGTTTAGTGCCTTTGCTTCACCTAAAATTTGTAGCACATCACACATCACTTGTGACACTGCGTACAGACCTCCTGAGTTTAGTGGCTTGTGGTTTTTAGTTTCTGTGTCCGTATCATCTGTTTTGTTAAGCTGCAGCTGTAGGATAGGACAGGGCAAGATCACTTGAGGCTTACCTATGCTACTGTAGGCAACTGTATCATATAATTCTTTTCATTATGGTAGTGATATTTACTATAGATAACATTACTGACTATTTGGTGACTTCTAGAAATTGTCTTGTATCTTCTATCTAATATCTTTTAGACTAGCGTGTATTTCAGAACTGACTCAGCAGAAAGCATACGGGCTGCAATCAATATAAATGCCAATTATCAAGACATTAGTAATGGTGCTCCTAGTTTGGGTTCACATCATTTAGGTTTGTATGTGTAATTCATTCTATTACGGAGAAAAAAAGACATTCAATTTGTATTACTAGCAGCTTGGAAAAAAAAATTAACCCTCAGGGGGGAAAAGGTATTGTCTAAAGCACACAGAACCAACACTTCAGAAGGTGACTTCCATAGAAAGAAAAAAGATTCGAGAATGGTTCTGTAATTTATTGTATCAGAGATTGACTGACTCCTTCCCTTCTTCCCTCCTCTGTTCCTCACAGCTCTTAGAGCTCTGTTTGCTTTTCAGAAGTATAATGACATGCTCTGAGTGGCTGAAAAAAGATTTTATAACCTTTTCATTAGTTTTAATGTTTTCAGTATTCTCTGTAGTCATTTTTTCTTTTCTGAAGACATCTATAGCTTCTTCACAAATTGCTTTGCCCTGTTCATTTTCATAATTAATTTTTCATTGCAAATGTCATAATACAGACAGAGAAGATGTTCAGATCAAGCTCCTGGCTGCTATTAAATGCACACTAAATACTAAGCATGCATGCTGGTGGGTATTTGCACTTATCCGTCAAGCAAGGATAAACTATTAGCAACTCTGCAAAGAATTGCTAAATATCCCGTAAGGCTGCCATCCCTGAGTTCATAGGGTACATAACAGCGTGGCTCTTTGAATAGTTTTTAAAAAGGTAAGCCCAGAGAAAAAGTTAGGAGTGGGTAAGGAAAAGCAGAGCTGTTTATGTGTGGGCGAGGAGGAGTGTTTCTCCTGTACTCTGGTTTATTCCCTTCTCCGTATGGCCTTTTCCCCATTTCCCATGCATCTCCGTCACGCAAGGTTTGGAGTGACCCTCCTGTTGCTCTCCGTTGTGCTCTGTGGAATAGTATTTGGATCAGGAGGGGTCAGTTAGCACTGGCACTTACTAGGGATCAACGAGCACAGGGCCATCTCTGGACTAGGCTTGTACCATGGGCTACCATCTTTGAATTTACAAACCTTGCCACGCAGCCTGCTGAAGGACATCCACCCGACTGCTCCTGATGGCATCTTAAGCTCAAGATCCCCACAGCGCATTCTTGCATCCGTTCTAACTGAATGGCACCTGGAAAAATAAACCCTTTTTGATCACGAACTCTTACTGTAACACCTGCAAACTACTGTGACAGCCACTTTCTAAATGCCCTGAGTAGAACATAATGGTTTTGTTATTCTTCTGAAAAGGGATCAGAAAAATGACTTGGTACATTGCCTTCTCCGAATTCCCTTTTTCTGTACAGCAGTTTGAGCCTGTGCACAGATGCCTTTGTTTTTATAGTTTACCTTTTCAAATCTTTATATCATCTGAATACACAAAGAAAATGTCTCCTTGCCTTTTTTCCACATCATCCTGTGTATTATATAAGGAGAAAGAAATTACAAAAAGAAGATTGAATAGCAGATCTTGTTTTGCAGCCACTCGCAAAGCTTAGAGCCAGGTCTGTTTTCATCCTGGCTGTTATTTCCTGTGTGATGCTGAATGGGCATTAAGAGCTTTTCTAGCATTTACCGTTTTTGTTAACTCTGATTCATTGAATGGGCAGCTCCTCTAATAGCGGTTCGAAATATTTTGTGAATTTGTGCCTGATGGTGTGATGCAGCTCTAATAGTGATCCCAGTGGGAAGAGATGGGGAAAAGAGTCTATAAATTACCACTAAGCTGTAGTCACATCTGCCAGATTTCTGAAAGCCAGCCATTAGTCTTGCTGATCTAGTGAAGATACGAATGCCTTCAGCTGATGGCTTCTAAGAGGCTCTCTTGGGGGCTCAGAAGTATCTGGTGAATCACAGGAGGGCAGCCACAGCTGTGGCAAACAGTGGGCTCTTTTAAGATGCCTGTATGAAACTCAATACAGATCAAGGCAACCAGATAGGTAAAATGGTAATATCTTATTTTTTCTTTTTTGAAATGTCACTTTTCTATGCTGTCCATAGAGCTCCATTTACTAATCTTCAAAAATGGATTATGCTGCACAGTAAATGGTCAGTGTGCAACAGTTAAAAATAACTAAGTGATGCCATCTACTGTCTTAAAATCTTAATATTATATTTGATGACTGAATTGTTATCCTACGAAGAAATGGAAACAGCCTACACTGAGTATAATGTCAGAGCTGTGACATGGTATCTGATCCATATCAAAGTAGTGCAATATAAATATTGATTGTGATTAAATACAGTAGACTATAGAATGTCAGAAGGAAACGTGATGCTAGTGTCAATCCAAAATAACTCCTCAGTGAATCTACTTTGCAAATAACTAGAGTTTTTTTCAGGCTGCTTTGTTTTCTGTATTTCTGACAGGAAGATGTAGAATCCTGTGGAATAGAGGGTAGGTTGGAAGAACACGGCTCACCATCCCTTTAAAGTATGTTTGTTAAAATTTTTGTTATGTAGTGATATTCTTCACATTACATCTATATTTAGTACAACTTGTTATGCACAATGGCTTTACTTTTAGGTGCTTTGTGGAAAGAGTTAACCTGACCATGGACTTCAAAGAAGTTGAGAACCACATTTGTGTAAGACGTATTATTCAAAGAGAGCTCACCCATCACCTCAAAAAGGTAGAACAGATCATAACATTTAACAGTTGAATGTATACACTAAACTAAATTTGAAATGAAGTTGACTATGGACTACAATGCTCAGCCTTGAAACGGTAGCTCATTGAGAGAATATCGAATGGTTATTTATTTCATGTATGTATATGTATTGTTAGGTTGGTTGGGGTTTTGACAGCAAGAGTTAAGGATGTATCTTCTTCAAATGCAGCTATGCCAGATTGCAGTTCACAGGTTGCCTCTTAATGAAACAGTGAAACGTCATAGACTGATCTGAAGGTCCTGCAGTCAGCAGTGCTTAGCAGGTATAAATGGGTGCGGAACCAGAGAGACAGGATTTATGTTTAGAGTTTAACTCTTTCTCCCTTTGTTCTTTGTTTCTTTTTGTAATGGTCTGTAAAGCACTGAGATAATTAATTATTTTCACTGAAGTGAAAATAATCTGAATGCCGTGAAGTAGACTATAGATTCCAGTATTGCAGCGACTTGTAACTTCTTTTCCTGAATGGATATGCCTTATTTAGTGTGGCATGAATAAGGATATGTTTGGACATAAATGTATGTAGAACCACAGTCTGATAATGAAATGTGTAATTTCTTGTGGTTGCTGTTTTCTTTTTTCAAGTATCAATACTGCAGTGATGTGTATTTCTGCTTGTATGTTCAAAGATACACAGTCTGTGCTTTCTTACGCTTTTACGTAGTTTAATTTTCATGGCAAAACTCATCCAATACGTAAATATCCATTTTCAGATGTAGTACACTAGAACTTTCCCATTCAAACACTACAACAGAAGTCCTTCAGTTGCTTTCTCCCTCAGTACTTGGGAGCATATCCACAAGATTCACAAATGACCAAACCAACAGCGAATTAATTCCACAGCTAACGATCCCTAGAAAAGTCTTACTTTCCAGCTGCCTTTTAAATCAAAAGGTCTGCAAATGAGTGTGGCACAGTCCACGCTTTGACAGAGGGGAAGCTATGCATGTATTTACATCCTTCTCGTAGCTTGCCATACCTCTTTGTTTTAAATTTCTGTAAAAGTCCTTCATCTGCAGCTAGACTGTCCAGTCTGGAGCATCCAGAAATCATGAGGTGGATTGAAAAATACGGAGATAGATTTAAAAAAAATATGTACTTGCTGGTTCTTTTGATTATTTTTTTTGTTTGTTTGTTTTCTAAACATTCACTGCACAACTTCTAAACTTCTCTGCACAACTCTGAGGGCTCAAACCCTACTTTAAGAGGCAAAATAAAATGTGAAATTGAGATTTCCATATAATCGTGGGTTGGGCTTAAAAACAAAGGAGCTTCACTGCAGTTCACTGCAAAACGGCAGTGAAAAAATGCAAAACCTTAAGTGAGGTACTGACATGAAGACCTAGAAATGCATATGATGAGTATTCATCTCCATTCCCGGTATTCCTGTTACAGGAACAGAAGTACTTCAGTACCTCACTGCTTTTTGGTTTTGATGCTGAATTGCCAGAGACGTCTGATTCTGAGTGTAAACGCCAAATTATCAGAGGCTCCTCTTAGGCTTTGAAGTGCCATTCTGATCACTGTATCGTGGGAGGGGGCTGCTTCGTCTTGCTGCAAACCTCAGGTCTGTCTGCAAGATGTCATCGAGGCTGACCTGCTGCATTCTAACACCTGGTGGGAAGATGACTGAGTTGAACGTGGTTCCAAATCATGATTTCTTATCTTTGAGCACTAATACTCATTGCGGAATTTTGATCTCTGAAACAGAAAAGATCATCTGTAATGCACCTATGTACTAGGTGCCAAAATGCAATTTCTCTGGTAATTAGCAACAAAGGCACAGCAGTAGTGTTGGGGATGCTTAGATTACATGCTTGGCTGAATAAATAACTGGTCAGGATCATGGGGAAAATTGCTGGCTCAAAACATTTTTTTCTCTTTTCTGTTTTCTTTGCCAGTATGATACCAGAATGTTTAATTTTACACCCAACGTTTCTCTGCAGCCTAAGATTTCGATGATGAATACTAGCTTTTCAAGGAAGTCTGATGCTTGTGGGATAGGTTGCAGGTCTGGTGTAAGTTTTTATTGACTTGGAAAGATTTTCTTCAGTCCCTTCAGCATTACCCTGTTTTATTACCTCAGGTTAGTTCTATAAGCCTGCTTTGTAAAAATTCTGTTGCATTGAGTTTCTTTATATGACATAACAATTTAAATAAATACAGTGGTGTGATACCTTAGATCAAAGTTAGGGTTCACTCTATACTTGAGATGATTTGCAATTTAAAAGCCAAGTTCCATGCGTAGTTTGTTGTCAGTTTAGAAAATAGAGTTATTTCCACTTACTAGGCCAAGCAGATAGAGGTATTAGGCCAATAAGCCACACTTACTTATTTTTTTAAAGTATAAATCTTGCATTAAGATAACTTTTTGTGCTTGCTAGTGAAACTCAGGCAGCTGTAATTTTTAAATAAAGATATTCTTCTGAGGAACAAGAACACTTTTTCCAGTTCAGTAATTTTCTATTGTTTTGCTTTTGCTTCTTGCTTGAATTTCATCACACAGATTAAAACACTAGCTTCTTTGAATTAAGCAAATATATTTATATCTATAGGCACTCTATTTCCTTATTCTCTAAAGTGGGTGTAGTAAAAAGAGGAAGATTTGCTGAGTGTACTGTTCTTCTTTCCTTTCCTTCCCAGCAGCATTGCAAAATGTATCAACGATTTAGGAGTGTATGCATGAGCTTGAATTTCATCACACAGATTAAAACACTAGCTTCTTTGAATTAAGCAAATATATTTATATCTATAGGCACTCTATTTCCTTATTCTCTAAAGTGGGTGTAGTAAAAAGAGGAAGATTTGCTGAGTGTACTGTTCTTCTTTCCTTTCCTTCCCAGCAGCATTGCAAAATGTATCAACGATTTAGGAGTGTATGCATGAGTGCTTCTGAGGGGGAGAAAAAAAAAAAAAAATCACTGTCGGCCATGGCATTTAATTCATGTGTTTTGTATGTGCAATGCTTTATAGGAACCATTATCAGAGGCTCTTTGGAGAGTGTAAATTACAAGAAACTGGCTATTTATAAAGTTTCAGAAAATGTCCCTCCATGCATGTGCACTGTAAGGTATTTCTTAATGTGTTTAGGTAGTTGCTGTCATTGTTAAATTGCTGAGCATTTAATTGTAGTTTGTATCATCAGATGTGGACTCCATCCAGCATTGGTATTTCCCACTTGTAATGCTTTTCAGTTCACAGACTTGCACGTATGCTGTTGGAAATTAAGGCCAGAGATTGACAGTGGCTGTGGTGATGTGCCTTGGGGAAGAATTTAGAGCTGATTTATACCATGAACTTAAAAGTCACAAAGCAAACCAAAAACCTGCCCTGTTAAACTTTCTCTATATCTAGTTACGCTGGTGTTTTCAAGCATAATCTGTTTTGGCCTTCTCTATAATGTCTTTTATTCATTATTTAGCTACTTGCTATATTTACAAAATGCTGGAAGACTGGGAGAGGAGCAGGTAAACAGCATGCTGGCTATGACAGGAGAAGCATCAAGTAGATCCAGGTGATGGCAGTTCAGACTTTAGCTGCTTGATAACTGTTAAGCAGTTTTGACTTGCAGATCTGTCTTCATATCTACAGTATCATAACTTTAAACTGTGGGAAGAGAAGATAAAAAGCAATTAATCTTTTTGTCTCTCCACAGTACTGTCTAATGGCATACTTATAGCTGCCAGTAGGAGCAGAGTGGAGTTAGTTTTTACAGACTTGAAGTTTGGTGGTGTTGAGCTTATAGTAAGTTATAATTCAATATTATAAATTCGAAGTGGGTCTAGCTATGATATGAGCTGATGGCCACAGCCTTACTTTTTTTATATGATACAGTGCATGTACACAGCATTAGCACTCTGCTTAGAGAACTACAGAGTCTTTAATGTCCCAGGTCATTGCATGGTAAATCTTCTGCCACAGCCCTTGCTGTCCCTGCGCTCTCTCTAGTTTCAGTCACTTCAGGTTTGTGAAGGCTCACTGGCTGAGTGGAGTTTTAGATTCCTGCTGACCCAGAATCTTGAGGGAAATGTAGAGTCCCCAAATGTGGGAGCAGAACCTGCAGGAATCTGTAAACTTGGCTACAGAGAGAAAATGACCGCAACCATTAAAACATGAGATAATATATCTCCCACGCACTGAAAAAAAACCCAAAAATGCAAAACTAGACTATGTGAAAGTGTTATCTAGTATGTCTAAAAACAG
Source organism: Aptenodytes forsteri (assembly GCF_000699145.1). Taxonomy (NCBI): domain Eukaryota; kingdom Metazoa; phylum Chordata; class Aves; order Sphenisciformes; family Spheniscidae; genus Aptenodytes; species Aptenodytes forsteri. The sequence continues at coordinate 3,080,856 of NW_008796187.1, read as the reverse complement.
CACTGTATGTGTTTCTATTTTAAGATCATTTAACATAAATTGATGTTATCTAACTCCACATGTCTCCACTGAGGGAATGTCATCCTGAGTGCACAGAACATGCACATCGACTTGAAAGAATAAACAACTCTTCTTTGCCATTTTCTCTAAAAAGTGAAGGCTGGGAAGAGGGAACGCAATTTTCCCTTGCTGCGTTTAGCTCCTTCCCCAGGTCGAGCGTGTGTCATAAACAAATGAACAAGCAAAAAGAATTTTTTATTGAAACAACCAGGGGCGAAAGGATCAGCTAAAGCCCTGAAGACATCTCATCTTCTGAAACCTCTTGCCACTTTGCGTCACAAATACTCCTAACGTTCAGGATTTTGCACTGTATGAAGGCCACCTGGAAACCTGTCAACGGTACTTCTCAGTTAAGCCTTGGGATGAGGTGGCCTTCTTTGGGAGCTGCATGGGAATGAATTTCCTTGCTGAAATCCAGAAGGTTGAGGGTAGATGAAAAATACAGTCAAAACAATACCCTGGTTTTAGTAAGCACCACGGTTCCTACTTTTCCAGTTTCTCTTGCACCTGGCAAGGGCACAGAGGCTATTTTTGAACTGTCTAGACTATTCTTCTAAAAAGAATATCTTCTTTTTCCTCTTCTGGTTATTGGTCATCAGGAAGAAGGGAGTTAGCAAGTCTATTTGTGAATTTGCCCACACGCTGAGCCCATGTAAATGTTTTACAAAGCATGTTTATAGAACTGTTGTAAGAGCACATCTCTTCAAGAGCTATGCATTTCTAAAACTGACTTGCATGTAGTTTAATTGGTCCAGAAGGCTGACTACCAAAGTAAATTTTTACATGACATTTTGTATTAAGATAAAATTCCTCCCCCTCCCCCCAGTTTAGCTTTAAAAGGTTTATACATGGACACAAAGATAAAATGCAAATGTGCAGCCAAGTCATTTGAAGTTCACAGTTCCGATAATTGATTATTGGAATTATTTTTATTGATTATTCTGATGATTGATTATTTCTCCTATGGGCACAGCTTGTTTGCTCTCTTGTCTTCCTGACCCTTAGGTGAGATCCTTCACGTTAGAGACAGATGGTGGGAAAGGTAGATATCTCAGCAGGCATCAGTGTATCTGCCCACTGGCTCTGAAACGTGGCTGGAAGCGTGCTGCTGCGCTTCTCACCGTTTCCCTCTTGGCTGCTCTTTCCTGTTGCCACTGAAAATCTTGGTACTGCTTCTCTTTCTTCTGAAGATGCTTCGCCCCACTGTTGACTTTTCCTCTTCCCCTCCCCCCCTTCTCGCCCCAGAGAATAATTTAGGAGCGTTCTCGATTTGTTACGGGTGAGTATATGTGTGTTTATACCCTCAGTGCTGTGAAAGGTTGGTTATGAAATGTAATAGCTTTTCAGACAATCTGATATAGTAAAAAGGAGAACCCTTCTCACAAATGTCACCCTGTTGTAATCTGAGACCATCATAGCTTTTCATTAAATGGTGTTGCTTCATCAAAGCTAACTGGGGTTGGAAGTCACTGTGGATTGCTGCTTTCTGGGTACTCAGAAACCTCTTGGAGCTGATTTTGTGCTAGCATGGAAAATCTAACTAAAATGACAGTAATCATCCAGTTCTGAACAGAACAGGGAAGCAATGGTAGATGGTGTTGGCTCGGGACACAATAAGTAAAACACTTTCTTTCTTTTCCCCGTAAGCTTTGCCTGTCATGCTGGCCGGTACCTCCTCACTCTTTTCCTCTGCTCTCCCATCTGCTCAATTGTGTTCAGCTGCTACTTTTCTTGTTCCTGCTCTGGTGGGGTGTTTACAGGCAGACCGGACTCTGCTCCGCTGTCTCTGGCGATATCTCTGTCTGACAGAATTGGTCGTGTTTAGACAGGAAATTCAGCTCAAGTGCAATGCTGGGCTAGTGTGACTCTGAACCCGTCTGCTTCGTGGCTTCTGAGACTGATGTGTTGCACGTGGAAACTCATGGTGTGTCTCCATCCAGATGTGAAAAATGCTCTAAAATTTTATTCCTTGCAGCAGACTTGTTATTATTACTGCTACTATTATTGTTAAGCATTTGGACAACCCACTTGTAATGACCTGATCCATGACAGTAATTCAAATGGTAACTATAATAGTAATTGAAACATGAAAGAGCAGTAGATGTCAACAGCAGCTAAGAGTCCAAAGGGGAACAGGGAGTGGCTGGAAAACCATTACCCCTTTAAACATTCGCAGATATATTTTGTACAGCATGCTATATCTACGTATAAGGTATGTATACGTATGCAGACACAGTTTAACACAACCTTATTTTTGTAAAGAACATGTTAACTATGAGTTAATCCGATGCCAATTCGTGGTGACTTGATTACAGACAAGCAACTGAAATAGTGGTTTTGCTCAAGTTTTAAAAATAATTTGTTTCTGGAAATTAAGTTTGTTGCTCATTTCTCACAAGCAACTATTTTTCTGATGCTTATCTTTGTGTGTGTTGGCAAGATAGAGCAATATACATGCATCTGACTGGTAAGTTTCTGTTGAATTTTATTTACAATTTCGAGGTTTATTTTTAAGAAAAGGCAGGAATTATTATGTACCATATATAGTTTCACATTGAATTTAAGACTGGTGGAATCATGCTTAGTAAGGACATTTGATGAAGTCATTTCCTCTCTGAATGCTGGAAGATTTCTTCCCAGGACGAAGCTCAGAATATGTTACATTTTTGAGTGCATACACGAGTAGAGTCCACATCTTGACATCACAAGTGACATCACAGCTTGATACTAATTGTATGATAGTATAGTGATGGTGCTGTTTCACCTTCCTTTCTCCTTTCACGTTTAACAAACACTAATCGTACTTGAACATCTCAAGATTGCTTGTCAGTCGTTCACTTCTAATTGCCCACATTGCTCACCTGGATTTTTTCTGCATTGGTCAAATTCTGCATTCAGATAACCAGGTAACAGTGTTAATTACTGAGTAACGTTCTGATAGCTAAGTTCTGTAAAAGATAGTGAGGGATTTAAGCTGTATTTTCCTTTTAGTGAAATGCATTGTGAGTCAAACCTAGTTCAGAGATGCCTCTAAGAACGTTCCTCCTCCTTCTCTTCCAAGCCTACTGTCGTCTCTCTGCCCTTTCTCCTTGTAACTGTCAAGCTATTTACCACCAGATTCAGGCTTTGTAACTCAGCTGTGCCTGATCTTTTGTCTTTTCCAAGGCTTGTTACGGAGTTTTCCGTTGCATGACCAGCAGTGTTTCCATCACAGTAACAAAGTGTAGGCATTTCTCAATGGGTAAATACCTAGTGATTCGGTGGGGGACACCAACATCTTGGTCATGGGACGGGATCGTGCCTAGCTGTAGGATGGGATGGATGCTGAGGCAGCCCTTACTTTGTGACCGAGTGGTGACAGGCACTCCCGTGCACTTACCTGAGCAGATGTGCACTACGGACTCGATGGGGAGGGAGATGGCACTTTGTCATGTAAGAGGTGTCCTTCCAACCGTGTGGCTGGGAAGGGACTGTGAAGCCTCCAGAAGACAGAGCAGCAGGAAAAAAAAAGGGCAAGTAATCCAGACAAATGTTTGGGCAGGCGGGATCCGAGCTGTTGTAGCCTCAGCTTCCCTGCTGTTACGTGCAGTGTTACAAACATGGGCAGATCCGTGCATAGATGTCATGGTATAACAGAAGCTACAGTCAGCCTTCTGTCTTCTCACAGTACCAAATTAAATTTGACTGGGGAAATTCGCTGTTGATTAAGACTGATATTTTGGGAACTGATATCATAGTTACGTCCTAACCATAGCTTGGAGCTGGATTCCTTCCTCTAAAGAGAAAGAATTGACTTATTTCACCATTACTGTTCTTTAGTTCTTCAAGAAATATTCAAGATCTTGCAGTCTCATAGTGGTTTTCTCCATCATAATGTCGATTTTATTATTAAAATGTGATTATACTGCACTTTGTTAAAATACAGGTTTTTATTTTAATTTTTTTTTAAATTCTGGAAGTGCCTGATAAACACTTCCATAGTCTAACGGTAGTTGATATCTGCAAGAGGATGTCTGTCAGACTTCATCTGCATGCTACTCTGCTTGCAACTACAAAAATGCTTTCTTTGGATCAAAATTATATTCTTTACTATAAAAACTTTTAAGCCGGTAAGGGGTGAGGGGTTTTTGTGGTTTTTTTTGTTGTTGGTTTGTTTGGTTTTTTACAAACTGCCTCTAAAGGAGATGGAGTAGAAGCTATTTGCACATTGCAGTGCATCACCTTTTAGGAGCAGCAGCTCCTTTTATAGAGAGAATGAAAATCGAAAGAATGCAAGAAAAAAATCCTTCTTTGTCAAGAAATTGACTTTCTTTGCTTTTTTGGTACCATCACAGGTGGTCATATGGGAAAATCCCTCCTAGTTTAAGCTTTCTTACATTTACCTTGCCTTATCCTGAAGCTGTTTGCTCCTCTTTAATGGTGTAAAACTTTTTATTTAGAAACTTAAAAAAAAAACCAACAAAAAAGAATAACCTAAGGGCTTGTGCTATTGTGTATGACTCATCATGCGCTTTTTTTGGGAGGAGGAACTTGCTGTATCCTGGTGCATATCCAGAAGTAGCCAAGCTACTAGGCCAGAAATTTGAGGGTTTTTTTTCCTCCTTCTATCAGGCCATATGCACTCAAGCTTCCTGTCTCAGGAAACGGTTATGAACTTCTTTCTCTCTCCCTTAGTCCCTGTTTTTTTTCCATCTGAAGGGAGCTGGGTTTCTAGTAATCAGCTCCAGGAGTGGGATATGTGGGATAAGAGGGCCTTTTTAGTTTGTAGCTAAAGCAGAACTCAGAAGAAAATGTTATCAAATATTTGCTTGTTCTAAAGAACAGGTTCACTTTATTAATTACAAGCAGAGTGAGGTAATGTCCTGCAAATTAAAAACCTGAAGTTATAAAAAACATTAGAGAAGTATTTAAAAATGTCTCTGTAGCCACGTTAGTTCCTCTTCCCCATTTTATAACTTCTGTTTTTAAAGTGTCACCTTGTTTATATGTGGATAAAACTTGCCTTGAACATGTGTCCCTTTACAATAGCTTTTAGTAAAATACTGTAATATTTCATGAAGCAGAGCTACTTGTACATTATTGTTATTCTAAAATAAAAGAATCCAGATTAAATAGGTGTGGTACTGAAAGTGAGATAAGCTTGCAACAGAAAATACTATTGGAGCAGGAGAAAGGGTGATAAAACTCAGTGTAACATGAAACATAAAGCTGTAGATAATAGAGGAAGTATTTAAGGGAATATTAAGAAGCCTCTTGCTCGATGGCTGGTCCTGTCAGCTGACTATCATATTTAAAATGCTATATTTGAAGAGGTGTGTGTAATCTGGACATTTTTGTATAGGGATAATAAAAAAAAGTTAAAATGGCTGTAATACTAGCTATGTGTCACTTTTTTTTTTTTTTTGAACGTGCTGGAGTCTCAGATGCATTCATTGCTGTCTAGGCATGAGCTAGAGGTATAAACCACTGCAAGAATTGTCACTCAGGGCAGCTTAAGTAACACTCGAATGCTCGCATCGTATACAATATCCCACTCTTGAGGTGGAGCCTTAATAATCAGCAGAAGGTGCTGAACGCTGATGAGCAGAGCCCTCTCCAATTTTGTATGGCTGTGGCAAGGAGAACACATCTTCCTGTAATCCTTGGTTTTAGGCAAATTATGATGAACTGCCTCCGTCTATGTAGCATGCACGATTTGCAATTTGTGGTTATGCCTCTTGTGAGCTTACAGCGCACGTAAGCTTCTCCCAGAGCTGAAACTTGAATATATGTAAAAAAAAAAAAAAAAAAAAAAAAAAAAAAAAAAAAAAAAAAAAAAAAAAAAAAAAAAAAAAAATTGTCCCTTTTTTTTTTTTTTGAACGTGCTGGAGTCTCAGATGCATTCATTGCTGTCTAGGCATGAGCTAGAGGTATAAACCACTGCAAGAATTGTCACTCAGGGCAGCTTAAGTAACACTCGAATGCTCGCATCGTATACAATATCCCACTCTTGAGGTGGAGCCTTAATAATCAGCAGAAGGTGCTGAACGCTGATGAGCAGAGCCCTCTCCAATTTTGTATGGCTGTGGCAAGGAGAACACATCTTCCTGTAATCCTTGGTTTTAGGCAAATTATGATGAACTGCCTCCGTCTATGTAGCATGCATGATTTGCAGTTTGTGGTTATGCCTCTTGTGAGCTTACAGCGCACGTAAGCTTCTCCCAGAGCTGAAACTTGAATATATGTGCAAGTAGTCAGTCAGCAGCACTCTGAAAATCATTTCTCCCAAGCACGTGCAAGATGAGTCACAGACAAATGAAGGTGGAAGGTGAATACAAAGGCAGAAGGGATCCAGGTGATAACAGCCCATATATCATTCTAGCACAGAAGGTGCATGTTTGCACATTCTGCTGGAGCGGTTTAATATCTGCCTACAGCTGTATGACCTATGCTTTATGGCTGTTATAGACAACACACCATAATGTGTAGTGTGAATGCTCCCATTTCTCTTTTAATGTAGATCAATGAGGTGACTTGATTCAACTGAAGAATGAAGCATAGATGCTAAATAACGGCTAGCTCAACTATGATTTGCCAGCTGTGAAGTGGTAATGAATTTCTAGGGTCAGTAACTTCTCAGTCCAATCTGCCCACCTCTTGTGAAAGCGTGCCTGCATATGGCTTCGTAACAGCATGGGTATTTTCATGTTTAGGATGAAGATCCCTGGCGAGGTTCCCAACTGATCTTAGCTGGTGAATTGATAGGGTGGAATTGCTTGCTTTGCTTTATAGTTAAGCACACTGTAGTTAACGAGGCCCTACTTTGTCACACCTCTTTTGGACGTAAATCTCACAGTTCTGGTTTGGGAACCTTGGTGCAAATTACAGCAGCTCTTGTTTATAGCTCTGGAGTTCTTTGTTTCAGCCCTAAGTCTGACATTCAAAATGTTGCAAGATGGCCTGGAGCTGCTGGCTGCCATGTGTTTCTTCATTCTGTGCAGAAGACCTACAGATGCTAAGTGGTAGTAAAAAGCAAATGGTATCTTGCACTTCGTTCAGGAGCGTTTGTTAGCATAGCAGCCTGAGTCCTTGTCATGCAAGTGCATGAGTCTGGATAAATTATGGGATACCATAGAAATAAGGGATGTGGTGAAAGAGAGGCAGTATCAGTAGAAGTGTGAAAGGAAGACTGGACGCAGGAAAACGAAGATGCTTAGAGTGTCTGCTCAAACACAAGATGCAAAAGAGAGAGACCAGAAGAACAACTAGGGTATGGGAACAGTCCAACAATCTCTTAAATGCAGCAAAAAAAAATGTCAGCCGGTTTGGGATTTCTGATAGGAAGATCAGCCACCAATGCCTACTTTCAGCTATTGCTCTTGGTGGGCAGAGCTGGGACCAAGTAAGGACATCCCTCAGCGGTCCTCACCTAATCGCAGGGAGTGATTGCTGTCATCTTGGGGAACAGATTGGTTCAGCGCTTGCAGTTCAAACTGGTGGTTGTGTGTCACTGCTCCCACGAGTCAAGTGACCTTGTTTATGCTATGTGGCTGGGCCAGTATGCAGCTGTTTCCACTGTAAATGCTTGTAGAAAGCTGGTTTGAGGGTATGCTTGTGCATATTACTTTGCAATTAATTTTGTATGGACACACACGCTAACCCCTCCTCCCGTAGTTGCCCAAGTGCTTTCTGCTGGTGTAGGCAGAACAAGTACATTGTACGTTTTTGGTTCATTTTTGCCCTGTCAGAGAAACAAGTGGGTTGGTAGAAAGGAACGAAGGTAATACTTGTGGCACTGAAGAAACGAACTGCAAGGTGAAGTGGCCGGGTAGCTCAGACCCTTCTAGAAGAACCAAAAATACTTTTATGTGGAACCATTAATCCCCCAGTTTACAAGACACTTCACAGTAAAATTATGATAAAACTACTATGATAGGAAAAGGTAAGTATATCCAAGTCTGAAATTGTTTTGGAAGAGTAGAATTTGTATGTATTCCTGAATACAATCTATGCAATACTATGATGCTCTCTTTTCTAGACAGCAGTTAAAAATAATCATCCCATTAGGTATGAGAACACATTTGTTTGCATTAATAGTTTCTAAAACCAAAAACTTTAGGCATGAAAATATTTTAAGCATCAAATTCTGGTCGGAAATAGAATGGAGCTGCTGGGGATTGAGGGAGGTAAGAAGGTGGGAAGGACCTCTCTCCTACTGTACAAACATCCTGCCCTGGGTAGTGTCCTTGAACATGTAAGAGCTTCCCAGGGATCTTTGCTTATCATTAATATTGGCATGCTGCACAAAGGGGAGGAATATATTTTCGCTTTCTCATGAGATTTTCTTCAGTAGCGTGTGATTTGTGCTGTTTCTGACAGAGCTTTCTCAAGGCCTCTCTCTTTATGCCAGTGGTTTGCAGTCTTTTTTTTTTTTTTTTTTTTTTTTTTGTTTGTAGCCTATTCGAATGTGTCCAGTGGAGGAGAATTTCAGCCAGTTGAGAGAAGGCTTGTTCTCTGTGGTGACAGAGCAGGCATCCCCTAGGAATGAATGGAAGCAGTGGTTGTGGAGAGGGGTTGTCTCTTTAGGTGCTGGGTAGGAGACGTGTCTTTGACTTTGCCTTTCCTGACCTAGAGATGTTGCAACACGTGTGTTATGAGATGATGTCCCCATTGCACGTGCCTTTCCCATGAGGGAAGGAATGAGAGAGGGAGTGACATTTGGCAGATATGTAGGCATTTTGCTTAATGCTGGAAGATGTAGTGATAAGCTGTATGGAGTAGCGTTCTCTGTAACACAGAGAAAGAAGGGGGAAAAAAAAAAGAGGTAGAGGCAGGGAAAAAAAATAAGAATTTTAAGGATTTCAGGTAATTCTCTCTACGGAAGTGTACCTTGGAGCAAGAGCCCTGCGAAGGATTTGTCAGCTCCTTGGAGAGCCTCTTTCTTTTTAAACAACGCGAAAGTGCCAGAAACCGTGTCCTTTGGCTGGGGGAGGACTGTGTTGTATGCAAGTGTTTTGGAGAAGTTCTGTGTCTTGGAGGAAAAGGAACCAGAGTGTGGTTTGACAGTTGCTACAGCAACTAACATTTCTTTAATGGAAGGCAAGGATAAGTGATGGTATAAAGTCTTGTGTAACTGATGTACCTTCCCCCGCTTCCTGCCAATTTTCCAGTATATTAAAACAATAAGTAATTTATGAGTTCAGCTGAGAAACGGCTCTTCGTTTGCCCAGCTCAGCCGCATTTGCGAGTCTGCATGATCTTTATGGAGACAGCGGAAAAGAAACTATTTACACACCGGAAAGCAAGGATTCAAGCATCTCTGGAAAGTATACTTTGCAAGGGAAAAATGCATTCCTTGTTCTGCCTGAAGAAATTTTGTTAGATATGGATGTCACTGGGCTGAGCCTTCTTTATCTCGTAACTTCCTTTCTTCTCATCCTCTCCCTTCCTCCCACCATGATTATTTTTTTGCAAAGTTTTTTAAATTCCCTTTGGTTACTGTGGAATTATTTTTTAATGTAGGAACGATGATGCATTATAGAGCAAATGAAAGATGATGAAAACTTGTGGCAGGAGGGGAATTCTGCTGGCCCTCCCTGCAGCAGTGTTGCGGAACCAGCCCTGGCATAGACGTGCTCCAATAACTACTGTCTAGGGAGAGAATTTAACCCTCGTAATTTTTTTAGCACCCAGTTGGCTGCTAACATCTGAGAGGAATGATAGCAGAGCAGAAACCAGACATCATGTCCCAGAGGATACAGACACTCACTTAAGATACAAAAAGTATCTTAACCTGAGCTTTCATTTGCCAATTTAAGGTTACGTATTTAAATTTAATGATGGTTTCAGTTTTACTAGTGAAATTTGGGGGCGTTTTACAGCTGAATTTCAGGGGAAGACAGTTTGACTAATGCTCTGTTTTTTGAAATCTTGCTGGAAGTCTTAGGCTGCAAAGGGTCACTTATATAGCACTTTGCCTCCCCCTTGGGTTCTCTATGTAAGATCAGAATTAATTAATTAAAGGTAGAGTTAAGGTTACTGATTTGAATTAAAAAGTAAGTATTAAACCATTAAGCATCTTTATAAAATGAAACATAAATATGAACAATTATGGAATCTTAAATACAAGGTTATGCATTTTTTACACCAGTGTTAAACCCCTGCTTTCATGAACCAAACATGTTTACCTAGCTCTTTAGAGGAAAGATTTATGTTACAGATGTCCTTGCTAGTATTTTGAGCATTAGCAGCTAGTAACCAGAGCTCCCAGGTTTGTAGGTTTGAATCCTGTGTTTCATTTTGCAGTTCAAAAAAACGAAGTTACCTTCGATACAATTCATAATAATTTCATACTGTCTGCTTACTAAAAATTATGACTGAACTAAGAGCAGGTTTTCAAGTGAATGACACTGAGGTATTTAACTGGAATAAGTTCACTGCTCTTGAGTTGCTGAGAAGCAGTGCATGAAGCAATGCACATTTTTTTGCACGGATGAGAAAGTAATAAACATTTGCTACCAATTTGATGCATTTTTAAACTCAGTAGAGGACTAGTTACTACCTTCTTGCCATTTTGTGGATTTATGTGAGATGAGACAGATAACTGAAATATTAGAAGTAAAGGGAAGACTGGCAGAAAGCTCTCTCTTTAAATACTTGTGTGCTAGTGGCCAGTTTTTTTACCCCAAAAGAAATTTGCAAAGTTTGAAATGTGTGACATGAACTTCTTCCCCATAGCATCCTGTCCAATCTTCTCTTCCTCCTACAACCCTCTCCTCCTGCATCCTTCCCTAGATGTTGAGACAGCTCATCGTTTTTCTTTAACTCATTCACTTGTCCCGGTGACACAACCCCATCTCCAAACCTCTTTTACGCTGACTCCTTCAGGCTCCCTCCGGGTCACCCTGCTGCAATATTCTCCTTTACACCTCGCCATCTCTCCCGTAGTGATACAAACCTGCTTTCATCTCTCTCATCTTAAGAAGCATGTTGCATCTTGAATCTCTGTGCTATTCCGACTGCTACCCATCTCCCTTCTTGTTTTCATGTTAAATGTATTGAGTCAGCTACCCAGAGTGATTTTTCTTCAGTTCCTTCTGGACTTCTTGCAGGCTGGCTCTCATCTCTTCCACTCCACTGCATCTGACTGCCCTAATCCAGCATCCCATGACTGCCAATTAGCACTGCGTTAGTAGAGGAACACCAGCAGAACTTCTTGTACTTGATCGATGTGCATTGTTTCTGCTCTTTAAGTCATACAAAATGGAAATCTTTCAGCACCACTGAATTGTTAGTGTGTAGGTGAAAGGAAGATACTTGATTTCCTAGGGAACAGGTAAGGGTACCTGTGACATGAAGAACTGTACGTAACAGAAAATACCAACATTTTTATGCTTATATTGTTTTGAAATATAGAAAAATGTCTTGAGAAAATGTGACGGTCAGCAAGTGATTACATACACAGTATGCAAACCTCCCATACCTTTGAAGGTATGGTATCTCCCCTCAGCTGTATTTAACTGTTTCAGATAAGCCTCCCGCTTAATACTGCGGACTATGCTCTGACATGGGAGAGCATGCAGGTATTTATTTGACACCACCCCCCCAAAACTGGATATGCTATTGCTTTTTGATACAATTCTTGGGCTTCTGATTCTGGGGCGCTCAGCTGGAGCATGCTGATGCTGACGGCAGGTGTAGGTGTGCAGCACACATTTGTAAATGGTCTGAACAACCAAACTTCAAGATTTACTGAGTGACTGGAGTATTAGTGTTTCGTTTAGCCAACGACTTCAGACTTTTCTTTAGACAAACTGAAGCTTCTCACCTAAAGAAATGTTGGTATAATTTGAAAGCAAAAGGAAGTTACTTGCAGTTCGTCAGAATAATCGGTCATCACTGGCAGCATCAGTAAAACTGGAAGGTTGAGATGAGAATACATGAGGGTATTCGGATAAGTCTTATCCAGGTTAATTTAGTGACCTAAGCTAGTGCTAGTTAAAAACCTTTTGGGCATGGATATTACACAAGTGTTTTGTCTTAGGAAACATAAAGGAAAAGCACTGTGTTCTCTCTCTCTCTCTCTCTCTCTCTCTCTCTCTCTCTCTTTTCCCTTTCTCCCCCCCCCAAGATCAGGCAGGAAGTTATTCACATTTGTCTTGAAAGTGAATTCCTACTAAATGGCTAGAAATAGCTACTAGGATAGCAGATTTTTCTGCCTTCATACTGACAGAATTACAGACCAAAGGAGTTGAACTGAAGCTCAGTTTTTGTGATTGATGATAATATTTTATTGTCAAAAAGCAGCACTCCCGTCTTCAACATTATTGAAGGCGGAAAACTGTCATTTGGGAAATTGAACAGAATAGGTTATGGTCCACGTTTTCCAGTGAATGGTTCTCTGTGGTTCTTCAAGGAAAGCAGGTGCTCAGCTGTAACGATAGGAGGCTCCATGTGCAAAATTGTCCATAAACATTAAATTTAGTGGGCAAAATTCTGCCTTTGAAAGGGAAGCTGGCCTGGCTGGGACTCAGCTCATAATTATGATAGGATAGCTTTTTTCTCCAATGTTTTGAAGTATATGTTAGCACTTGTCTTTCTGTAATGTAGGTGCATGAGGTCACCTGAGGCACCACTGCATTTTATAAGGTAGAAGGAAAATCCGATTTAGTTTGCACTGATTTTACGTAGTTAACAAGTTCATGTGATTCCTCTGGAGAGATGTCTAAAATTGTAGGCGTGACTGGATTTCCGTGCTGCAGTTTAGTGCTAATGCATCCCTAAATACACAGATTTAAATTGAAGGGTAAAAAGGTTGTTATATTTAAAACAAAACAAAACAAAACAAAACCAAAAAAAGCAAAAGCAGTGAGAGTATGTGCAGGCTGTAGGACCCAGCTCCGTAGCAGTGAACATAGCAGCATCAACTGGGAGAGACGTCTCCTGGCTGGCTCCGTGCAGGCTACCCTGTCCAAGGCTGAGCCTAACATCAAAGAGAGATGCTAAACCCTCAGCAGGCAGGAGAGAGGGAGGGAGCTGAGCGAGCCGTCAGGGAGGCGATGCTCAAGGTGTCAGTGCAAACGCTGACAGGCTCAGCGAGACGCGGAGGGGGTGCTCTGCAGACCGCACGGACGGCTTCTCCTGGGCAGCCACTGGTGAGTACGACCCCTTCTTAACCAGCTCCCTTACCTAAGGAGTGAGGGTTCATGCAGTGGGCTCCTTATCTCGTGGCTAGCGGAGAGGTCGCGCCGTGAGGCTGCGGCGAGGAGGATGTGCCTTCCCCGAGGACTCCCTTGAGCGTCCCTTGATCACATCCCGTGAAGAAACACCCCCTTGGCAGCGTCAGGGTCGCGCCGTGGCCACCCTCCTGTGCGGGGGCTCCTGATAGAGATGCCCGGGGAGTGCCTGGTACACGGGAATGCAGCGTGGGATGCCGGAGCACGGCGCTGTATCGCCGGAGCCTCTGGAGGAAGCTCTTATGTAGCGTGTGAAACCTGGCGAGTCAATGAGTAAGCTGTAGCCTTACGTAAGAGTGTAGTTCAAGAGTTAGCTGCAGATAAGGGGTGGCTGAGATATGTTGACTTTTGTTATCGAATAATTGATGCTCTGCTAAAAGGAGCTGGTTTTGAATTTGTTGAATCAGCTGCGGTCATAGCCCGAGAGTGAAACTTCTGACAGCTCCAGCCCTATTTGGACCAGTTGCAGTAGGTCTTATTATCCAGGACCCCGTCCAGTATATGGAGAGTTATGGAGTGTTATCTCTGTTGCCTAATGTCTGCATATGATAACTTTTGGTGATGTGCGACTGCCAAAAAAAGGTGGAAAGAAGTTCTGGTAGCTTTCTAAGAAAGGCAGTCAGCTCTTTAAAGGAAGAAGCTCTCTTTGATATATGATATCCCTGACTGTTAAATGCGAGTCCAACCTTGCAGCACAAATGGCTGCAATATTTCTTAACCCAAAGACATTTGGAGAGTTTTCAGTGAGGCCTGGCCTTTGTTTCTAAGTATTTATATGATCTATGCTGCCAGGAATATTGATAGTTACATGCAGTTTTACAAGGAGGTCTATTTAGCATTTAATGTAACAGCACTTGTGTAGGGGTTGTTCTTTACAGCAGCGCTTATTTACATTCACGGGTCTGACAAGTCTTTCATCCTGTTTTGCCTTTCTGCCGTTTCCCATGCGTCACGGCTAAGCAGTGGGTTTCTCGCTGCCACCTTTGCCTGTGCTGCGGTGGTGAGATGTCTGGACTGTGTGCACGTGAAGTCTCAGAGTGAATTTCCATAGCTCTCACTGCTATGTGTGCTGCCTAGGTGGTTACATATCTATCCATCTATTTATGAATATATAACATCTCTTTTAGGATAAGCTGGTGTTTACACTCACTCGCTGGGAATTCTATTGGCAAAACCAGATAGACCAAAATAAGGAGAGGAACATCAACAACTGTACTTTTAAAGCTCACTGCTGAACAAACCCAGCTTCTGCCACTTAAATTTGAAAGTGCAAATCTTCTAACACAAGTTACGGAAAAATAGCAGCCATTTTTTCACCCATTCCTAGATGTATTTGCCATGGAGCATCTGCATTAGAAAAGCCAAATTCTGATGCATTGTCAAAATATTAATTTTTTCAAAAATAATTATTGTTACTTTATCACACTGTTGTGAACTTACGTGGTTGATTTGGGTGGTAACCTTCAGAGCTGAAAATCAAGCTGGGCTGTAACAAAGTCTAGCGACTCTCAGCTTTTGAGGTCTTCCGTACTGCCAGGGCACTGTTTTTTCTGCAGAAGCAAGGGAGGCCATGGAAAAGCCTTTGCTACTTGCAATGAGATTCGTCTTCTCAGAGGTGTGGGTCAAAGCTAATTCAAGGCTGTCCACTTTTTGAAGCAGGAAAGTTGTGTTGTTGAGAGTGTAGGTTCCCTTCGCAAGCAGTTGTCCTCCTGGGCTGGAGGAAGGAAAGCTGGGAGATATGATCAAAGACTTGCCCTCTCTTCCCAGCATGTACAACACAGGGCACCTCTGCCTGGAGATGAAAGCAATTTGGGGGACGTTATTGTACCAAGATGCCTGGGTCTGTGTTGTTGTCACTGTGGTTTTTTTTTTCTGAAGAGTAACAGCGTATCCCTCATGGTGATGGCCATCCCACCTAACTTCTTTAGCTTATCTTTAGACCAAATTAAACTGTACCATTTGTTGATGGTTAAACTCTGCTAATGGGTGTGTTATGTAGGAGATCAATTTAGAACAGAAGCTGGAGTTTTTTTCTGGTAGTTGAGTCTGCAGGAGCTTTCACCGACTAAGATTTTACAGCTAGATAACAATCCCATGCAGCTACCTTGCCGTTACAAAACAGCTGCTTGGCAGTGGAGTGGCCTGTCTGTTCAGACTGGACCTCAGAAATGGGTAGGCAAGTTGTGGTTGGAAATAGAAGATGGCTGTGGCAGGTTGGGGAAAGCTAAACTGAAAAGCTGTCAGTTAATGGGATTACGAAGAAAATCTTGGTTTGCTATGCAGGTTGTCAATCTAGAGGTTTATTAACATGGTCTCGTCATGGTTTAAGACTTTGGTCACTTGTGGATCGTCCACTTCAGGCTGTAGATGTGCTCATAGGGATGTAATAACAGGAGCTGTTTACCCATAGAGATAAAGCGCTGCAGTGCCTGTATCTGTTGTCTTTCAGGATCTATCAGCCAGATTATCAGGTTCTCAAAATGATGACAAATCTGGCACGCTGGCTGAGGTGGTGGCATGGGTAATGGATTTCCTCAGCTCTGACAGCCTGAACACGTGGGATGGTGGATGGCTTGGGAGGGGAACGCTTGGGTGCGCTCCTGCCGGTCTCCACTCTTCCTCTGGGTGCTTGCAAGATACTCTAGTGCAAAAGAAATTTTAAGCACCACTATCACAGAGTTGCCTCAGACCTGCTTTGTGTCCCAAGGTTTACTTTTCCAATTTAGTATGCTATTCCTTGAAATGTCAGCCACCTCCGGCGTTATCCCGCCTAAGTTGTAAAGTTTTCTCTCTGTCTTTGCTTGGCTCGGGAGGCGGGGAGGTTTTGGGACCATTCCAGGCTTTTCTGAAATGGCTTTTTCCACTGTCAGGCGGGGTCTGGCGCTGAGTCAGCTGCTGCTTCCTGGTTCTCACCCTTCCCTTGCAGGCAGACGGATGACCTGCCTTAAGGGAGCAACCTTTCTTGGAAGGTGAAATCGGGCACATAAATTAAATGCTGACCATAAACAGCCGTCTACGTACGTATGAACATATTAATCCCATGTTAGCACTCCCCGGTGCAGTGTTCATTGATCAGTTAATTAGTATTTGCGCAGTGCTTTGAAGATGACAGTGATATGTACATTTCTGTTATCATTATAGATTAGCATATTACACCAAGCCAGAAACATTACCGAGATAATTTATCCATATTCTTGTGAGAGAGGTGTGTGTTCATTAGGAGAGCTCAGTGAGGCACAGAACGCATTTGTTATAGTTCAGAAGAGGAAAAATTTGATAACCAAGTAGGGGTCTTATTAGACACATCTTGCCCTATGCAGAGGAGGAATGAAGTTACTAATTTACCTGTCTTCCTCTGTTTGTGGCTTGTAACTTTTCCTCCTTCCCCGTTTCTTCTCTGGAAGACTCCTCTCATTTTATTTTGCGAGTGCTTGAGTGCCATCAGTTTTATCTTGCCTGAGTATTGGTGGAAGAGGATAAAGGAAGATACCCTTTAGGTAGCTGAGTCCATCCTGGGCTGCTCAGGAAGGGAAACAAGTACCTTACCTGTCTCTGCAAAACATGATCAAGGGGAACTTGTTCCGCACCCCTCGGCATTCACCAGGGCTGGTGGAATTCCACCTAGAGGTGTGAGTTTCCTGTTCCTTCCTCATCCTTGCTCTTCACATTTCTGATCTCTTCTGCCCACTCCATTTAGTCTTTACCATTAAAATTGTTTTTCCCTGGTGCCATGCTTAACTTGGTCTGAGTTCATGCTTTGCATAACTAGATGTGAGAGAAGATGTGATCTGATAATAGCAGGCATGCTTTTTGATCATGGTATGTGCATATCCATTAACTTAAGGAGAAGCTCGCTTGGGCCTAAAATAACACTCATTGCACAGACATAAAATTAAAAGACTAAGTCACGTGAAATAAGAGCCTGTGTCTAGAAATCTCCATGGCCCTGACCTTACCACCGGTTCTCTTCATAGAGATGTTGCACTTACGTGGACGATCGCTGACTTCTGGCTGCCCATGTGGTTGGGGAAGGTTTGGGAGGGGAGCCTGTACGACGGGAGGAACCAGGAGGGTGGCTGACCTTGCAGTCGAGGTCTATTAATCGCCTCTTTCAAAGCAGTACGTTCCAGTTGGGCTCTTAGTGTTTGCTGTAACTCTGGGCTGCTCTCTTTCTCAGCTGCAGGGGAGTGATTCGTACCTTAGAGGCCTTCAAAATCATTCCTCTCTCTTCATTAATCAAGGACTTAATCAGTTTACAGGGATCTAAGTGGACTTTAAGCCCTAGGTCTTTAAGTTCCATGGAAATTTTCCACTCTTTAACGTATGATAACATCCAGATTCACTCAAGTTAATGGCAGGATACTTCTCTCGGGAGATCATTTTCTGATTGATCTTATTGCAGGTAACATTATCTGTGGAGAATGAGTATCTGATGGGATCCCTCTGCTCCTGCTTGGCGAAGAGATGAAGCCTCCCAGCGCGGCTGCATTCCACAAACAGCTCTGAGTTGCTGGGAATCCCTGTGGGGCCCAAAAAAATTCTTAACTCGGTTGTTTTTTGGAGAATGTTTTTCAGTCATTTTACATGGCTTTGATGGTAGAATAAAAGTGATGGAAAAAAAAATACCTGAGCCACTTCATGCTGTTCTTTTTCGTCATGTTATGATATTTGAAACGTACCAATTTGGTTGATTTTAGCTGTCAGGAAGAGAAATTTCCCATGGATGCTTTAGACTTGAGAATCCTTGTACTTTACTTTGCTGGAATTTTTAGGCAACAATAATAAATAGTCTTTGCATGTGAACTTCTATCAAGAGAAACAGAGATATTAATCCCTTAGGGGAAATCATAACTGTTCTGCTTTCTAGACGAATTTCAATTAATTTCATATGGTCTCACATTGATTTTCATCTTCTTTTTTGTAAGCTCTCCTTCTCTGTTTTATTCTTTACTTTACACCCGTGTCCCTTTGCTTTCCCCAAAGTTTCATCTACCTTTTTCTCTCGTCTCTAGTGGGATATTCAGTACTTCTCACTATCTCAGCCTGCCTTGATTCTGTTATCTTAGGAAACTCCTCCATCTTCTCAGGTTGCTAGTGTGATGCCCCCTGCTATCTGCTGGAGGCTTCCCCTAATTGTTTTTTTGTCATTCTCTCCCCTCTGTGTTTTCTTTCCCAGTCTGTCCCTTTCAGTCTCTTACAGGATTTTTTTTCTAGTTAGTGGTCTCCTGCAAAAGCCAATTGGCTGTGGTTAAAGAAAATAAAGTCTTTTCAGGCATTGCTTATCTCTGCCTTGATTTCCAGCAGCGGCCTATGCCAAATGTGTCGTGTATTTATAGAGGTTACCTTTTTCTCCAGCAGTAGGTCAGTAGCTGTAGGAAGAAGAAGGAGCTCAGCAAGATGCAGGTGATTTTCTTAACTTCCTTGAGTTGTCTGCTCCATGCAAATATGTTATGCCTGTATGCTCTCTTCCTCTACGAAAAGCTGTATAGCAAAGGTAGAGGTGAGGGAAGGAATGTGAAGCTAGTGGGTATGTTGCTTGATGGTAAGTTGAGCTCATCTTTCATTTTTCCTTAGTTATATGTTAGGAAGTGAGGGAATAATTCTTTCTCAGGTGGGAGCTAGCGAACTGGGAAATGCTGCTTTCAAAATTTAAAAATGGTAAATACGTGGGGGAGGACTTCTGGAACAAGTGACATTAGAATAGTGGGCTGCATTTCTGTAGAAGTGGACTATACATGAAGGAAAAAGATTGTTTGCTGTTATCATTCTCTTAAGTTGTCACTTCATGTCTTTTGGCAGGGTAATCATAAAAATGGACCTTTCTGAAAATCATAAATGGCAGCTATAAATCATTGCAAGGTGGTAACATACGGGCACCTAACTGATAGCTGATTTGCTCTCACAAAGTCTCCATTAGGGGACAGGTTTTCAGAAGCATGGATTCGGAGATACGCATTTCTTGTGTTTGCAAATGGTTAATGTGCCAACATGCTTCCCAGTTGGCTGTGGCTCTGAGTTGTCACTTATGGCCTTGGAAATCTTCTCTTAGTGAGCCAGCAGGTAAGAATATGTAGAGATCCCTCAAAATGTTGATATGCAAGGTTTTGGTTGCCCTTCAGGTCCACTGGCCTACACGCAGAGGGCTGTTGCCTCAGTCTTTTTGCTAGTCTCATTCAAATGAACTAGTTTTATATCTTCCTTTTTCTGATGCCAGTTCCTGATTCTCACTTCTCTGACAGTCTCGCTTTGGTTCTCAGAAGCAAACAAGGGCAATTAGCCTGATCTTAATTTGCAAATTACCTTTAAGAACAAATTAAGCTGAACCTTTTCCACTTGAATTCAGTGTTCTTGCATCTACTTGTGCTTAAAGGTTAGTAACTTTTTAATCAGTGTTCAAGGTTTTGTCTGTCTGATACTGCTTATTGGTCCCCCTCTTTTTTTTTCGCCATACTTTACTTTTCCCTTCCTTTTTAATTGTCTTCCTCCATCCTTGCCTTCTTTTATTTTTCACTGCTTTGCTCAATTTCCTGCACTCTATGGAACTGAACTCAATCTCCATGAAGTCAGTTTTCCCCAGTTGCTGCCCCTTGGGCCAGCCCCGTGTGCTCTGTCCTGGCAGAGGGAAGGCTGCACCATGCTGCTCCAGGGCTTCTCTGCTCCACGAGAGACCAGGCATCATGCTGGCAGCACTGCTGCTTGTGCAGGACTCGGGCTGGCAACTCAGCATAGCATTGTGCCGGGCCACGTAGGCAGATGAAGTCAATTTGAGGTAGTTTGACTACCTCCCAATGGCTTTGGGCAATGCACAGAGAAAGCCTGAGTAATCTCTTGTGTAAAGGAGATTTTGCTTCCCCCATTGCTGCTGTATTTTTCCTCATGTGAACTGTCTCTTCTGTGTTTTGCGTATAGATATTCATTGCTGTAAGCTGTTCTTTGGGATCCGGGGGCAGATACAGGACCAATTCAAGGGAGGCGAATAGAGGTTTAAACTCTTCTGTTTGTGTCATGTTACGTAGTGGGGCAATCCCGCATGGTGGAGTTACAGATGAATTGAAGTGCATGATCTCCAGTGCTGCAATAGCTCCTTTCCAGTTCTCCGCATTTCTTCTCTGTGGGACTTTGAGATGAGCCGTGTGTAGCTTCCTGGGGCTGGAGTGGACACTAAGGAGTTACCTAATAATGGGGCTCTGCAAAACGTCCAGTGTAGCGGATAAAATCCTTTCTTTTTAAATAACACTTGAACAGAAAAAAATTATGCCTTGGGGAGGGGTTTTGTCAGTGATGCTGAAGAGAAGAGGGCCAGAGCCTGATGCCTAGACCTAAAGCCAGGTGGTATAGGCGGCTCATGTTGACGCTGCTGACAGCAGTGCCTCTGTAGCACGTTTGCCATGGAGACAGCCAGTTCAGGTGAACCCTCCTCACTTCTAGGTAGTTTTGTTCCTGTTGAATGAAGCAAAACAAAAGCGTAGAGATCTTTAAGGGACTCAAAGTACAGTCTCTGCAAGTCTCAGTCTCAGGGGATGTCTGCGTAGCGTGGCGGAGGCGTGGGTGCCCGGTGAGCACAACCCGGCCAGCAGTGGAGCTGGGAGCCGTGCGCCCCGGGGCATACCTAGCCCAGGCTCAGCCAGTGCTCGCCACTGGTGGCTGAATCACTGCCTTGCTGTCGCCAGCTCTGCTGCCTTTCTCTGAGAGTGCGCCGGCAGGGCTGACAGGCAGCGTGGTGCTGGCTTCCCCGAGTCAGTCTTGGGGTTTTTGGTTTTTGTTTGTTTTTTTTAACTGAAAGAATTGAAGGCTCTTTCTTTTTGTTTTCCTGACTCTTTGGGAAAGTGAATTCTGACAAGTGTGGTGTAAATCTTCCCCCAGCATGCCAGCTCAGTGACAGTCCTCGCTGCATTGGTAGCAAATACCTCTCTCCTACCTTTCCCTTAGGTATGTCTGTTGAGGATGCTGGTATAGCCTGTGATCTGGCACTGTGCCTTTAATAGAGGTAACTTTTACAGTATAAGCCTGTCAAATTTAATTTAAGGATATCATAGCTAATAACTCCCTGCGTGAGTGTGCCTTTTTACAGGAATATAAATGGTTTAGACTCTTTTATGACATGGAGTGAGTGAAGTCAGTGATTTTAATAAGATATTTTTTATTAAGTTCTCAGTTCTCAGAAAAAAAACACAACTGTATTCTTTCTTACCTCATTCGTAAGGGGAGGAGTAAGATATGGCCTTGTGTTCTCAGATCATTTGTAAAAACAAAACTAGTCATGGAGACTTACTTCTTCATGTTTTTACTAGAAGCGCAGGGTACTTTGCGACAGTGTCATGTTCTCACTGTCTAAAGTCAAATTCAATCATGGTACAAGTTCATGGTGTGTATTAGGTATGTCTCTATTTTAAGTACTTTTTTGCAGATTAAAGTTATGAGATAGTCTTTATAATTTGGTATATCATAGCTTTTCAAACCACAGTGTGACCATTTTTTGGGATAGTGTGTTTATTCTGCTCAATCACTGTGCTATTTTCGGTAAAAGTGTAACACCCCCAGCTCATCTTTTAAATCCCAAGCTCAACAAAAAATGTTTTTCTTTTAAAAAACTATTTTTATTCTCTGCTAGTTACACACTGTTGTTTTTCCAATTAGAGTGCTCACTGAGAAGGGAGGGTTAATGGAGGCATGCACTACTGACTGCAGGAGATGGATTGATTTTTGAAAGCAAGTGAAAATGCCTAAAATACCTTAGCTTTTTTCTGATTTCCTGGTCTCTTTAATCCTGAAAGAGAAGGAAAATAATGAAATTAAAACCAGTCTTACGAAGAGCTCTCGTGCAGTGGTGATGTGGTTTGTGTTTTGTCTCTTTTCCAGTGGTGATAAGAAATGAGTTTTAAGATACAGAAAGAATGAGATTTGTGGCTTTTTCCCAAGTAAAAGCATTAGTGAGATTTAAGTATAAAATGGGGAGAAAAGCAGTGAGCTAAAAGTTGTGGAAGCTTGTTGCACTGTTAAAAGAAGCTGCTATAATCTTCCTGCCTTCTGAATCACATAGTGAGCACGTACTATATTGCATGCTTGGTTTCTTTTAAACATAAAAGGGCATGTTATTAACTCTATCTGTTGCAAAGGCCATGCTGTTAGTATGTTTATGTTTTCCTGTAGGGTGTAAGGTCCTGCAAAGTGTAGTCTTCCCTTTGTACAGCATTGCACAGTTTGTTAATACACGTTTCTTCCTCTGAAATTCCATGTGACGTCGTGAAGCTTTGACAGGACAGACTGGAGGCTGTGTTGATACGATAGATCTGCAGTAAGAGATCTGATCTGATAGTCATGTGCTTGGTTTAATTTCAAATTTGTTTAAAATTTCATCTTTTACTCCAGTCTGACAGAAGCTGAACTGATATAAACCCATTCCAACCTGACAAGAGTGTGACTGCACAGACATGTATTAACTAACACACTCGCTGGCCTTAATTGTTGGGCGGGGTAGGGGGGGAAGCTTTCTTATTATTTCCTCTTGCTTTTCCTTGTCGGTGGACTGCTGTGGCTCCAGAGGCATGTCTGGGAGCAGACGGGGCAGCGGGTTCATGGGGTACGTGGGTAGGTGAGGATTCCCCAGCTGCTGGGGCCACATCGGTTGGCTGGGATTTACAGGATGCTGAGGCTGCTCGTGCAGGTTTGGTTGTTCACCTGCCTGGGGTTGTGTTGTTTGAGCTGGCATTGGCAGGCTTGGTTGGTGCTGTGCTGCTGGTGAAACTGGATACAGCCTGGGGATTTGCATCAGCTGGTGCTGGAGTGCTGTAAAGTGTGTGTTGGAGAGGTGGTAGGTTCTGCACTTGTGGATGTTGCTGGACTGCAACTGGTAACGTTGATTGATGATGTAGTCAGCTCCCATTGAATCATAGCCATAGGATGGATGCACAGATGGAAGACACCCACTTTATTGTGTTCTCGCTGTTATTTAACATGTATACTGTGGTGGCACATAGAGGCTCTCGGGGATGGCCCCTGTTATGCTGTCCAGACCATATAATAAAAGTTCTTGGACCAAAGTTTGTCTTTCCTGCGATTTGATGGTCTGCATATTTTCAGCCCACAAAAGAACACTATTATATTCTCCAAAATAGGGAGCATATTCTTTTATTATATACCCCCTTCCCCAAGTGGGAGGATAATATAATAGAAGTATAACAGAAGAAACGTGCAAAATACTTACATGCAATGTTTAAGGGAAATGTGTCTGTACACCACAGTACAGTGCCATATCTGTCCATGCAGAGTATTGCCTCATATGTTGTCTTCCCTTGTGTTTGAATTCCAGCTATGGAGCATGCAAGGAAGAGTTTCTGTTGCTTCCTCCTAGCTTATGTCCCCATGAGGGTACTTGGGTGTTTTGCTTTCCAGGTGCCTTGACGCAGCACTTTTAAATGCTTCGCATTTGAGTGTTCTTGTAACAAATGTAAGCGCTAGTGCAGCAGTAACATGCTTCTACAAACATATTCATAGGCAGTTGATATCTATGCCAGTCCTTCAGTGATGGAGATTTTGAGGCTTGTGTATACAGAGAAAAGCAGAAGAAAAACAAAAAGCGATACCTGGGGTCTCATCAGGCTCTGGTACCATTTCAAAGATGTTAATACCTTCCAAGGAAAAGGAGACAGCGATAATCCATAGTTATGTCAGCTTAGCATATTTCCTTGCCTAAGAACAGATGGCAAAGCCAAGCATTGCGTTGATCGTGCTGTTACACTGAGTCAGTTGTAATACCTATGATGACATCATTTTCTAGAGAAGGTTTTCAATATCCTTTGCGTGCTGAACAGCATGCAGCAGTACAAGAAGACAGAACAATTTGGGTAAAATCATTCCATGAAAAACACGCTCAAACTTTGTGTGCCAAGACATGCAAAGTTTGATTTATTTATGGCAAATCAAAGATGCGGATCTTAAAACCACAGAGTCTACTAGAATGTCTTTCAGGTGAGCCAAGAGTCTGGAAGTCCTGAAGTTCCTGGTCTAGAGTTGCCTACATGGAGACGCCAAGAGTCTGGAAGTCCTGAAGTTCCTAGTCTAGAGTTGCCTACATGGAGACATGGGCCTACTGGCCCAAAGTCACAAATTTTTAGAAGTCCTGAATTTGCTAAGTGAAACTAAGGCAGACAGAGGCATTCCCCTAAATGTTTTTTTCTGTCTTTTTCCCCAGCCCAGAACCTCCTGCTGTAACACATTTTGAAAGTTTTGCTGTGGACCTGATGTGAGCTGAAACTAAATTTTAAAACTGTTACCATTTCATGAGAATGAAAACCTCTGTGTTTCCAGTTCTATTCCAGCTTTGCTGCTAAAACTTAAAGCCATCTGGTCTTAGAGGAATGGGAAATATTTTTGTACTAGCTAAAACGCTAAAGCAGGAAAAAAAGCAGGTATCGTAGTTTCCAAAATTTGTGATTCACTTTTCCTAACGTAATGATCAAGTTTTCTCTTATGCAGATAACCTTTTCCAAAAATTCAACGCTTCTGAACTTTCTGATCAGGTACAGGCAAAAAGTACTCCCTAAAACTGGACAAGATTTTTTTGTTTTCTGTTTTTTTCCCCTTCATTTAAAGGATATCATGGGCTTTTATGACTGTGGAGTTGCCTGAATTCGAATGCATGAACATCTCCCGTTTTTAGGCAAATTCCTTTGTCGTACAATACAGCAAAACCAGAATTTAATTTAGTGCATGAACTTCCATGTTCAAAACAACTTTCTGGACTGATAAACCAGGACTGGCACTTGATGGTATTCGTTATAGTTGATGTGGTTTCATTTTCTGAACTGGCTTTGAAATTAATCTTCTCTGTCTGAAGACTCAGTGAAGGGTTCACTTTGCAGTGCTCTGGTTTTACATCATTGGGAGCTGGTTGACACTGATGTAACTCAGTAGCGAGTCACTTTCGTCCTGCTGCCAGGTATGTTGAAGTGAATGAGTATGTCAAAAAGATTAAA
This sequence comes from Aptenodytes forsteri, assembly GCF_000699145.1. NCBI lineage: Eukaryota > Metazoa > Chordata > Aves > Sphenisciformes > Spheniscidae > Aptenodytes > Aptenodytes forsteri. The sequence goes on along the minus strand of NW_008796187.1, from coordinate 3,055,607 downwards.
ATATTTTACCTCCTAGCTGAAGTTGCTAAAACCAGGATGTGTTGGGTTGGGGGGGTAGCTAGAAAAGGAAACTCTAAGATGGTGTTACGAAGTAAAATTACTCTGAAGTAACATAGCGCTTGGCCTGGGTTTTGCTGACAATCTTTGAGTTCATGTAACGAATATAGCGGTGACAGATTTGTCTCGCTGAGTTACTGGTAAGCCATTATGGGTAGGATTTTTCAAGCATGAGTTTTCTCATCTACCAGTTAAACATATAAGGCAATTGTCTTGTTCCTCACTGTAGTCGATAGAAAGAGTGAGCACTTCTTTAGGCCAAAGCATTCCCTTCTAGGATGCCGGTATGGGTGGGATGAGTAGCTAAATAGCTCAAGTTGGTCTGTACAAAAGCCAGCCTACATCTGTGATTCAAGAGAATAGTTGCACACAATAGATAGCAAAACTTCTTAAACTAAGCATGTACTTAAATGTTTTGCTGACTGGCAGATTTGCCTTCTGTCTGAAGTCGTTATGAGCTTATTTTTACATGAAGCATTAGCAGTCAAAAACAGTGTTGCTATCTCTACTTCATTCCTATGGAAAGATTAGTAAGATTGGAGGAGTTTGGAAAAGAAATCCAGCCCTTTGGCCCAGAGTGGCTGCCAACTCCGTGGCACACCAAATAGTATTCTAGGTCTCAGAAGGGCAAGTTTTCATCTACAGTACTAATCTTTTTCCTTTGCTATTCATGAAAGCAGGATAATCTTCAGAAAGCGGTGATGGCACAGAGCTGTTAAATGCCTTGTGTTAACTCTGAGGCCAAGGTGGGCGACTCTTTGCTAACACTCCCCTGTGCATGCCAGACGTGTCTGTGCGGCGCTGTGCTGTGGATACTCTCTGGCTCCCTGACCACTGGCTCGGCCAGCCACGTGCACCCGATGCTGGGGTTTAGGTGGGTCCTTGCTCTGAAGGGGTCCCTCCCTGCTGGAGGGACCCTCCCCAGCTCTCAGCACCAAGGCTCCTTCCCCAGCCGATGGCACTGTCTCATGGATCAGACAAGGCATTCCCAAGAGGTCTGCTAAAATTAACCCTAGTCAGAGCATTTAGCATACAGACCAGCTAAATCTTCATTCTCTCCCTTGGAATTTTCACTTTATCATTCTGTATATGTATGGTTGATGTTGCATCACAAAGTAAGAAGAGTATTCACTGTCAAGCTTACCAAAACTGAGGACTGAATTGCTGTTGTAGTCACAACGTGACTGTAATACTCACTGGTGCAGCAAACGTTGCACCTAGCAGGCAAGTGGTAAAGATCCAGCCCTCGTCTTTCTCAAATTTTAGTATCTAACAAGAGGGAAAAAATACTACTTTGGCTATCACTGTATCAGAAAAAAAACAGTGCTCATATATTAGCATCTGAACCTGAACTAAAAAAAAAATCTGTAGATATCAAGGACAAATCTTCTGCAGTATATTTGGAAAGTTGGATCATTCATTATTAAGTATTTAGTGGGAACAGCAAATCAGTGACAAAAATTCCTTTGGATTTTGGAATTTATCTTGAGACAGAATGCAAATTTTTGAACTTTTTTTTGGTTTTGGTCTCCATTGTTTCTGCAATCTCTGAGGGCAGTTCCCTTTAATTTTGAAGCCCAGTTCATGAGTACCAAGAGCAAAAGGACTAAATGTCATCTAAAAGTAATGCAGCAATACTTGCCAACAGCACAGCTTTAGTAGATTCTGAGAGAGGAATGTGGGAGCAGTCATAGCCTTAAAAAAAACAACAATAGGTTTTAGCAGCTGGAGAATCTGCAAAAATATTTGAGCTGTGCATGATCCCTTCTTGCTGTGTTGTTTTTTTGCTCTTACGGTTTTTTGGGGGTTGGGGGTGTTTTTTTGGTGGGGGATTTTTGGGGTTTTTTTTGAGAAAACTCACAGGAGACTTTCAAGAAAAAAAAATTGATAAAAATATTTACTTAAGAGCTGCCTTGAAGACCACTCCCTCACTAGAGTTATAATTTTCTTTTCTGCTTTTCCTGGCTTTTTTATCTATCTTAATGTAATTTTGTTCACAGTGTAGAATTTTGTGCCAAATTTATAATTCACGTATCATTTATTATTATAATGGTGTGGTGCGTTTGTCTTTGCTGAAGTATTATCTGAAGTGACCTTTCTGCACAAGTGTGCATCAAAGTTTAGGAGGTCACGCTTTCAAAGTGCTGCCATGAGCATGAGAAACTGGGAGGAGTTTATATTTCCACTGCAGGAACCTGTCCTGTTCTCATTGCATTAAGAAATGATAGGTTTTCAGTGAAAAGGTTTCTCAGATTCAAAATTCAGTATTGGAGGAGGAGGATTAGTGTCTATTTGCACACCATTTTAAGCAATTACAGAACTGTCATCCATGCCTTACCCAAAGAGTGAGCACCTAGATCTCCATACAGGGAACATCCTCACTCATCCCAGTGAAGAGGAAGAGCAGAGTGGGCGGGTAAATTCCTGCGTTTGGATCACATTCTGAAAGGCTTTTCGTTTCCCAGCACTTAATGACTTCATGCCTTTAAAAATAAGGCCCTGAGGTCTTCCATCATTCATATCATCACAGTTGGGAGTTGAAGAAAAGTAAGGTATTTTGCTTTTCTTACAATAAGCCAATTTAGGTCATGTCCTGTGCTAGTGGTACTATGTCAGGTCATGAAAACAAGCTTAGCTTAACTGTGTGGTTTGGTAATATTCAGAAATAACTTCAGAATACAAAATTGTATGACTAAAATTTCAATTTTGATGTATAAAGCTCTTGGCTTCTGAAGTATTTAGGTGTGTATTTTGCCGGCCAGACGTGGTGTTTCTGCTGTCCTGGTGTGAAGTTTCAGGACAGAAGAATCCAAGGTTTTCATGGTGATAAGAGTTAGGCTAATGCACTGTTTTTTAAGTGATGTTTTCAGTTTTATTACCATTAACCTTTTTAAAGTCTCAGTAAGGAAGAACATTGAAGAAATGCTGAGTAAGGTGTAGTAAGTTACAATTGTTTTTTCATACTATGAAAAATAAAATGCAATAGTAGTGTAAATCAACGCAAGTATTTTCTATGGCTTATAATTTCCATGTTCTGTGAGCATTCTTTAATTAGAAGTTGCTGTTAATGTTCTGCATTAAGTAGGAGAAGAAAGGGATGAACAGTAGTTTGGTTGGATAGTAGTTAGCTGAGGTAAAATCACAGAGTGAAAAATGCTCATCTGCATTAACTCACAGGGAAATCACAAGTACCTTTTTTTGCTGGCACAACTAAACTAAAGAAAATCCTTATGCAGCCTAAACTTCCTGCTCTGCTCCACTTACACAGAGCCTGTTAGTGTTTTAGAAACTGTTGATCCCCTTTTGCTTCCTTGTGGAAGGAAGTGAGAATATCCCTTCTGCTGTTGCTTCTCAAGGAGTAATGGGATCACTTTCTATCCTGCCAAAGAGTGGGGGGAATAGCTCTTTTCCTTTGGGAAGATCATTTTCCCTGGGCTAAAGGCAGAAGATTAAATAGGCAGCAACAGCTCCTTCTTATGCTTCTCAAAGTAGGAAAATAAATCTGGTAGATCATAGGCCTGCTTATTTCATTTGTCTTTCGGAAGTTGAGGAAAATGTCAAAGTGTTCTCCTGCCCCAGGAGAACAGGAGAGAGGGGCTCAGAGACAGTGGGATCTCCTCTTAGGAACTGGGAAACTGTAGCCATCAGGGACCCCATTGTGTCAGAACAAGTCCTTCATGGTTTTTTTTGTTCTGGTATCAGAAGAATTGTGCAGGCACAAAAATAGGAAAAAATTAAAGAACATACTGAGGTGAAAAATCTGTTTAAAATGTGCAGTGAGGAGAGCACTGCTACCGTGCTCTTGCAGAGCTAAGGACGGACTGCCAACAGCCAAATTTGTTGCAAGTCGAATACAACAGGGTGGCCAAAGGATATCCTTTGTATTTTGAGAAATTTACTTACTTGGTTGTCATTGAACAGCACATGTCATCTTGTGCGGAACTGCTTGGACGTACAGTCCCACTGACTGCAGTGTGGGTTGGCGAGTAGGTGAAAGAAGTACTTACCACTGTCCGTAAATAATACTAGTAGCTTCATCTGTCTTTAACTGGAGCATACAGCTTCCTAGGTAATTTTAGAGAGGCAACCCCACTGTCTGCTTTATAAGAAAACAGCATCAAATGATAACAAATGTGTAAATCAACTTTGTAGAAATGGACTTGCCTGACTGGGGATACATTGAGTCTTCTGTCATTTGACCTTAATCTAGATGAAGCTCAGGTGAAGCTTGATACCAGTTTTAAGAGTAGTGTGACCCTGTCAGTAGTTCTGAGAGTACCTTGGAAAGACTTGCCTAACATAGGTAAATGTTAGTTAATGGTATAGCACTGATGTTAATGATAAATATTAGTTATTTTTTGTCGTTAGTTAAAACTTTGCTCCTACGTGGTATACACACAAGTTCACTCTTACAGAGATATTTCACATAGCTTGGGCAGGAAAAATAAAACACAAAATGTAATGTTACCTCTTTTGTACAAGTTTGAAGAATTGACCCGATCAGTCACGGGCAAGAATCTTTTTCATTTGCATTCCCAAAGTCGGGCAGTAGGCAGCACAGGGTCTAGCACAACCATGGAAGCAGAAGGAAAACCAAGGAGATGCTTCTCTCTCTCCCCCCTTGCTTTACTCTTGACAGTACAGGCTTATGTCTTCTCTCACTTAGGGTATATTGCAGAGTGTGAGTAACTTTCTTAAAGATATGTAAATGCCATGACTGCAGGTCTGTCTGCCTTTCTCCCTCCTGCTCTGCTCTCTTTGGCCATGTCTACACAGAGAGGTTGAACCACGTCAGAGAGCATCCTCCGATGCTGGGGCTCGATCATCTGTGCTGTTGGGTTATCACCAATGTCTCTGATGTAGCTTATGGTCTTTCAGACCAACTCTCTGAAACAGTTCCTGAGTATAGAGTTAGCACAGGCCAGGGATTATTCGTGACAGACCGTTTGGATGTGGCCGCTCTGTAGAGAGAGGCAGTTTAATAGCATGGATTAAGGCTGTTCCCTGCCAGCTGGGTTGCTGCCAGGGCACGAGCCCCGGCATGTGTAGTTTGCGAATATAAATTTCAGCCTCTGGTTATGGGCTTGTGGTTTTCTCCATCCTGAACTGAAATTGCACGACTCCTCAGATCTCAGCCTGAGCCCTGAGTGAGGGAACTTTGGTCAACTGTCCTTACCAGCAGTGATAAGCCACGGTATCGGGAACATCATGGGGCTGCTGAAGCTTAGCAGATGGTTGAGCTAAGGTAGCTAACCCTACGTGCGCTCTTCGACTGGCAAAATGCTTTGTAAATACATTAATTTAAACTTTCATCATGTTCATAAGTTAGCACATGGTATCTTTCGTTAGCTGCAAGTTAACAGTGCTAACGCTGACAGTAATTGTACTGCTGTTGATGCGTCGTCACTTGTTCAGCTCCGTAAGGTTGATCACGTACACGCTCCTTGACTCTGGAGATATATGTCTTGTCCCTTTGCATGCATAGCTGCTGGAGGCTGCAGCTGTACCACCAGACCAAGGTCACATCTTGGCTTCTGTGCATGGGTCCTGGGGCATGGTGTGGCTGCGCACCAGACCCCTCCCTGCAAAGAAACCCGGGTGTGTTGATGAGATGAGAGCCTTGGTAAGACCCCGCAGCTTCCCCATCAGTACTGTCCGAGTGGGGCGGGTGCTGTGGTGTGTCCCGTTAAGTGTAGGGACAGCCCTGAGGGTTACACGTTTTCTGATAAATATTGGTAAAATATAAGCACCTGTCATTGAGGTACATGAAGCTGCGCTTGCTCATCAGTCAGGATTGGCACCTCCTTTGGGGACAGTGGGGTCTGTCTCCACCAGCACTTACAAACCTTTCTAAAATCTTCAGAGTGCAGTGCCGTGCAAACAAGAACAGTCCGGAATATTCACTATCGCAGTAGTACTAGCACGGTGAGGGTTAGCTCTTAACCCACTGCAAAACACTCCACCTTGTTAAAGACTATGTGACTGTATCTACATGGCGCTCTCTATGCTCGGGCCGGGCTGGTACCTTTGCATGGAAACTTGTTAAATATGTAGCAAATGAAAACAGGTAATAACTTGTTATTATGTGTTACAAGTTTCAGTAGGTATTTTTGTTTTGTTTCAGTTTTGTTTGCTAATGCATTAGCAGGGCACAGAGGGAATTTAGCAGGCTGCCCAAGCTCACCTAGGAGCATACAGTAACTCAGCTTGGGTGGGAAGTGGTGGGGCATAGGAGAAAGTTACAAGGTCTTCGTCCTTCTAATAGCCTTTTTTCCTGCTTCCTAACCTGTAACAACTGAGTATTCTCATTCTGTTAATACTATTTTGATAATGAACTGTTCTAAGCATATGGTATTTTTCTCTTAAACTGCTTGCTGCATTACAGATATGAATATGCGTGCAAACACACACACATTTGCTTCCAAATTTTATGTTGATATCCTTACAGCCTCTGCAAAGCCCCAGCTGTATCTGTGCCGCACTGGTTTCCCCTGGGTGGTTTTACTGGGGAGGCAAGAGTCCAAGATTTAGAAAACGGGTCTAGATCCAACACGACACAAAACCCACAAGATGGCTTAGATGAATGTTTCTTGGCTTGTGGAGTTTGAACATCTATGGTGGCTGTCAGCAGAGCCAATAAATTCTCCATCCTTGCCTTTAGGTAGTAACACAATGCTATTGGCCAGGTAAATGTCTGCTCTCTGGAGTTATCTTCTATACAGAAGATATGTATTTATACATATAGAAGGTACCTTCTATACAGAAGAAAAGTCTGTGAGAAGGTCTGTAGTGTCACTGAGAGCAAAGAAGCATGTTCTGACTCTGTTTACATGAGGACAAATGCTAAGTGATTTAATAGCCTTATTAATTCAAACTGGAATGAGCAAATCTGGTGGTAAGGTCAGTGGCAAACACACAGTGTAATTTTTTACATTCAAAATGTGGGTCCTAAATTATGAAACAAGATACTCAAATAAAAACATGTGGTAAGATCCTGATTAATAATGTGTTTTCTTCAACAGCAGTGTACTACAAGCTGACCTTTCAAGCATTTATTATAAAAAAATTTCCTGTATTTATTTCAAGCATAATGTAAACCTAAGCAGCTGTAGGTACACAGATCAGTAGGCTATCAAAAGCTTTTTGTGCATCTTGTGTTAGTAAGGGCAAAGAAAAAAATTAATTTTTACTTACTTATCTATTTTTATTTTGGGGGTTGCAAAGGCAATCGGTGGTGATGTCTAGAACAGGTCTGTATGGCCAGCCCAGGGCTACATTATACAGCAAAATGGTTGTCTGCTGAGAAGCTGTTTGGGAGCAGGACAGTATCATCCCTCCGGGCGCAGCCTGGCCAGTGGGATGCAGCTTGGACAGCCATTTTCTAGAGTTTCCTCAAGTAATTCACCACAGGTGCATAAAAAGGGAACACGCAGTTTACAAAGCGCCATCATCTTTGAAATCATACTGCATCTGAAACACTGTATGTGCTGTAACACAGAAGAGGTATTAAGCAGAAGATAAATGACAGTCCTTTTCCCTCTTCATCCCTCTGATTTATTGTTGTATTCTTTTGTGATGTAAATAGGTGTTTAGTTTCTCATTTGCCCTTGTATTGTACAGCAGTTGTTTCCCTTTTGTGCAAGTCCTGCAGGGCTGAAGCGCAGAAGGGGGAGTAGTTACCACAAAGCAGAAGGACTGGAGAAAAACGCTGAAGAAAAATAGGAAAACATGGTTAGAAACCTAAAACTGGTGACAACTGAGGCTGACTGTGTGCCTTCACAACTTTCCCCTCAGCTCACTCCCGAGTCCAAGGATGGAGATGAGCGCCTTTAAGGGGAGGGACGCTGGGTTGAGCTGAAGGCTGTGGCTGCAGACCCATCCTCTGTCAGCTCTCCCTCTGGAGAGGAGCTGTTTGTCTCTTGCGGGGACAGCCTTCTAAAGGGACAGTGACAGTGTGGTGGGATGGATGGTTAGCTCGTTGCTAAGTTCAGTAACGCTTATCACATACTAGTTCCTGTTGCAAAATGCAAGGCAAACTTAAATCGGTTGTGTGAGGTGATAGGGTTGAAATTATTAGCTAGTCTGGAACATATCCCAGCTCTCTTCTCTAGTGAGATAAATGAGCTGGGTCAGTGGCTCTTCCCTCTCCTTTCGCCTTCATACTGTCCCCTTCTGCCCTCTCTCTCTCCCCCCCCTAGGTTTCTGAGAAAGTTTTTATCTGGGTAATCTAAAGTTTTAAAACTGTTTATCTTGCACAGTCTGAAATGCTTCTTATCCTCTCACCCATGGTACAGCAAAAAAACAAGTAGGCACATTTTGTAAAGACATCTTTAAGAGGAGACATGATGGATGGCTCTTAGAATTACTTCTGTAACTACCAGGAGAATTGAAAATAAATGAGAACCTGAGACATACGGTCATGCTCTAATAGTTGGCATCTTAGTCTTTTACCTTAGAGCTTAAGGCTTGGGTACAGGAGTTTATTCCTCTCTTTGTTATGCAACTGTTTGCATAAAACAACTAATCCAAGCAGAACTTGTTGATTCTTATTGGGAGCAATGCTAATAAACAACATTAAAAAAAAACTCTTAAGGCTTTCTAGGTTGGTACGAAATCTTTATTGGCTTGGAATACTGTAAAATAAACTTGGTCCTCTCAGATAGACATTTCAGATGTCAGAAATGAGTGTTTCAATGTGCTTTTGAAGACTGCATGTTGTTTTATTGTGTGCTTTTCTGCACATCCATGAAAGACTATATGGGAAGGAAGGAGTGAAATTAATTTCCAGAAAAAAGTGTTTCAGGATACTGGGCATTTTTCCACTGAACATCTCTCTGGAAATCTGGAAAAAGTATTATTTCAGTTCTCTACAAGAAAATAACGCTCTAACTGTACTTCTCTTTCCCACCATCAATAAACTTGAGAAAATACTTCTGTAATTATTAACTAGTAGAAAAAAATGAGCTTGTTTTGGAAAGAGTAACGTAGAAGTTTATTTGCTTTTAAACAGAGTACTCTTGGAAGTGTGAACTGTGGATGGTATTTGTACTATTGTCTTCTGGTTTGCTTTCAGATAGAAGGCAGTTTTAACGTTTTGGAAAAGATGTGGGAGGAGGACAGCGTTAACTATATCATTGCAATCTGTGGATGCTCTTTGCATTTCTCTATTGCATGCTTCTCTATGTAATCGGCTATAGCCTGAATGCCTTCTGTATAGGACAGACTGGCAATAACCAAGTCCGTAATGGACTTGAAAGAGCTCTGGCTCTTTTACTGGTTTGGGTTATGGATTTTTTTTTTTTTTTGAGAGAAGACAGTAAAAGGCAGGGAAGTTTAAGCTGTTAATTTATATTGGTTTCTAATACTCACTGTTAGTTACATAACACCACGATGCATTGCAACTCTTAAGTCCAACACATCAGTGTTTATGATGAGTATATTACTGCTTCATCTGGCATTTTATGCTCTGTACTGCAGGGAAGGAAAAAAAAAAAGCATGATCCTACTTTCAGTGAAGTTACTGCAAATCTGCTGTTCATTTTTGTGGGAGTTCACATCCTTAGTAACAGAACTCATTGGGACAATTTTCGGGGTAAATTTTTGTAGTGCTGGAAACTGTTCTTGTAGAGGTTGGCACCAAATTAGTTGAAAACCAGTAGTAGTATAATTAAAAATTGTGACTGACTTGTTTGTTTCGTAATAGCACAGCGTGTGCCCAGTTCCTAGGGGAAACGACGCTTGCAGCAGCTGAAGAATGCAGCCTGTGATCTCCTTCTTCCCAGGGACGCTCCACCCAGCCCCATCGCTATAAATGGCAATTGGACTTCAGGGAATTACAGCAGGCAATGAACTAAGCAAAGGCAGGTTCCTCTGCAGCTGACATTTTCACTGCTGGGCATGAAATTAATAAAATGAAGAATGACCTTGAGCTATTTTCTGAGCATTGCAAGGGCTGCGGCTTCATCTGGGGCACGGTCTGGATTCTGTAAGGATGGGTTGGTGCAGTGATGGTGGTGGTGGTCCAACTGAGCTTGGTCAGAACCACTTGTTTCATGGGACCACGGGAGGAGCAGCAGCTGACCAAACGCTCAGCCTTGGGAAATTTGTTGGCAAATTTGCTGTAAAACCCCGTGTTTTATCAAGCAGCTGTGGAGATGGCTACTGATAAGTGTGTTCATGTTCCTGCTGCCTTGCTAGCAAAAGTTAGAGCTCAGAGGAAACTTGGTGCTCAGCAGCCAGGGAAAATGGTATTTAAGGGTGGAATTAATGTCATCTCATTATACGTCTGCAATTTAGCCACAGTGTAGACATAGACCTCTGAGCTGGCCACTGTACACTCCCTCCCTGGACGGGAGGAAGTGGGGAAGAAGGCATTTCTGGAGTTTTATTCTTATCTCTGTAAACCAAATGAAATTAATTGCTTCCCCAAAAGTTCCTGTTTCTCACCACTGGTTGGAAGTGATACTTAGCGTGTCTAGTTAGAGATGCCTGTATGTTGAAAGCAATCCCACTGTAGGTCTGGTCTACCCCATAGTTCTTCTGTCAGCATTTGAAACAGCCATAATTACTCGGCAGTTTTGCCGTTGTTGGCTTTAATTACTCTGTCAAATGGGAAGGGTAGAACTTCACAGAGTCTAAGGGATTCCTCAAGGATAAGCTAATTCATTCTGTAGTGAATGATGTATGGGTAATAATAATAATAATAAAAGAAGTAATAGCAGTAACATTCTTTCATTAATTCTGTGCTGTGTGAGAAGTCATAGAGGAAAAACGTGTTTAATGTTTATTCAGTGGAGGGTTTGAATGGAGAAGTTTAAGGGAAGCAGCCTTCTATGAAATAATAAACACAGTTATACATTTAACAGATGCATCATTCTTTATTATTCCCTCAGTTTCTGTCCGTAAGCGTTATTGGGTATTCATATCCATCTTTACCAAAACATCTGTTGTATACAGCCAGGGTCATGTATTTCATTAATTGTGTCAGTCCTGTAAGACACTGAATGCTTCTGTATGACCCAGAGCTGTATTAGGAGAAAATACTACTAAGGCAAATTTCAATTTGCATTGCGTGGATAACTAGGGACTTAGATACAGAAGTTTGGACAGGGGTGAGAGCAGCCGAGACGGTGTTACCCTAGATACCTGCCACCAGCAGAAATGTGCCGGCTCTGTCCTGCCGCAGCCCAGTTACCCCTGGGGAAGGAGCAGCTTGGGGAGCTGCCCACAGTTTTCCTAATGCCAGGAATTCTAGCTGCATGCTTCAGAGGAAGAACCAGTCGGATCCCGAGAAAAGCAGAGTGATGAAAATGACTTTAAATCAGATAGAATGAAAAAGTGCATTTGAGTTCCTTTTGTCCGGTTGTCACTTTCCAAAAGTGCAGAGAGCACACCTGCAGGCTTTTCTCTGCAATGGCTGGAGCTTTATGTATTCCTTATGTATCCCTTACGTAAATACATACACTGAGATCTGCCTATACTTTCACATACCTCCTGGAGATAAAGCTTTAAAGCGAATACCAAATATCACAAAGTAAACTTGTAAAAATAGTGTGAAATGTTGAGAGTGTTACAAATGCCTTTAAAATGAGCGTCTTTTAGAAATGTGACCGGTTTTCAACTCAGCCCCTGGAAAGTCGTTCTTGTAGCTGAGGATATTTATTCTGTTCCATTTTTTGAATGGGATGCAGCTGTTGAATTCTTCAGACCTGAGTAAAGGCTCTTAAAGAGCTTTATTTATATAACTTTTTTTTCTGTCCTCCTCTGGTTCTGAACAAATAGCCACAACTTCAGCTAATGGAAATTATTGTACTGCAGCTAAGCTTATAAAGTCCTGCTGCTTTGCTGGGGTGACTTTTCTGAAGAGCTGGACCCTTATGTGAGAACGTACGTGTAATTATATTAAAGCGTGTGAGTGTAACTTCCAAAGGAGGTTGGCACACGGTAGGACCCCCCAGTGCAGCAGCTCCTGTAGGAGATCCCTGGGGATTTGGAGAACAAATAGTATGTCTAAGGCGATCAACTAAAATTCATCCGCAGCCTGTTAGAAGCACATTGCAATGATACTTAGGTGTATAATCCCTCTTATTTCAAAATACAGGCTTATGACTTGAGTTTCCCTTGAATAAATTTTGTGATTATTAACGAGCTGTATCAAATAATCTCATTTAGGTCATTAAAGGGCATAATGCTGATAAGAACTCTTTAGATCCTGTAAACCTCAAAATGAATTTGCTCTCTAGACCTCCGTTACCAGAAATCTTTGACAGTAAGCTGAAATGCTGTGATATTTTGTTAGTAGAGTTTGATAAAAGTTCAAAAGCAATATGCTGTGCTGCTACGTGTCTGTGGGATGGGGAGCTCTTCGTATGGCAATAGTGTGAGACCCAGCAGCAAACCTAACCTGGCAAGCAATTGTTGATTTTACAAGGATATTGCAGTGAAAGCTCTTTAAGTTTCTGTGTCTGCATGCCTTTTTTTTTTTTTTTTTTTTCTTTAAGCAAGAGCTTCATACCAGCTGTTAAAACCCACACTCTTGGTTCCTTCTTTTTTCACTAAGAACTTTCCTCAATCGATAATGAAAAGTAAAATTCAAAGAGATTTATGTGGCTCTTTCAGCTGACTAATGTATATTTCAATTACAGTATTAATAATGTCGATAAGAGGAGGTGAACAGCTGCTGTGGCCACTTAACACAGATAGATTAAAATAATTGGATCAGGGATGTTTGCTAGATTGCCATTAAAAATTTTAAATAGGAGCAGAGAGCATTTGGCAGTCACCAACAAAAGCATATGGGGGAGAAGGGAGGGGAAGAGAAGAAACAGAAGAGGGGCGTAAGAAGAGGACATTGGAAAGCTTTCATGCTGTTCATTCATCTAAAAATAGGTTTTCAGTCTGCCTCTGAGTTTGTTTATGTTTATGTCTTTTGTGTGGAGACTGTGGATGGAGATGTGTCTTTTCAAATGCTTTGGGAGCAGGGCCTGTGCTCTTTAAGCTTTAGGTTTCAGAAACAGGACTTGGAGCCTTGGTTGCGCGTGCAGGGAGCTGCTGCAAGCTTCTCCCCGGCCATGCTGCTCCCTACGAGAGCTGGACGAGGTCCTTGCTGCACCCTCTTCTCACTGAATACTCTTTTAAAATCTAGTGCATCATTTTCCAAAACATCATTTGAATCCGTAGTTCTGTGTATGCTCTGCTTTCCGCAGGCGAGAAATCTAAACATGCCCAAAGATGGGAGTTTGCCCTTGTGGTTCAGTGACTGGTGAGGTGTGGGCCGTACCTAATGCTGCTCGTCACACGTGGATTTTAAAACTTCAATAAAGGGACAGTCCGCTGTATGGCTGTTATAAAAGCAAAGCTGTAAAGTGGGGTTTTCGGGATATTGCAATGACTCAGAGTATGTTTGACTGCTTTCAAAAGTCTTCGAGAAAAAATACAGCGCACACTTCTCCTGCTATTCAGAGGTTACAGCAGCAGCACCAGCATGTCTGAGCAAACCCAGCTTTGGTTGCTCCAGGATTGCCTTTCAACTCTCCGTCAGCTTAACAAAGTCTCTGCGACTCCTTCCGAGGTTTTCCTTTTCTAGAAACAGGGATGATGTTGCACGTTCTCTCTTAATATATCTCGCTGTATGGGCTTTTATTAGAGCCTAATATAATTTGTCAGAGTACTTATGTCATCTCTTTTGGAGTCATCAGTTTCTGCTAGTAGGTAACACTTAAAATCATGAGATAAAAAAACAAGTTAAATATATTTAATTGGTTTTTATTTGCTTTCTGCTTTTTAGAGTTGGTGAGGCACAGGCAGACAGTCTCTGGAGCAGATGGGGTGTTTTGTGGTTACTAGACCAGACAGCTCAGATATAATTAAAGTGCCTTTTTTGCATATGCCACTTGCTACCGCTTCTATATTTTCACAGGTCTTAGGATCACATCAAGCAGAAATCTAATAGAGGTTGTTGTACTTCTCTTTTTTATTTTTGAGTGAACTGTATCATGCGAGCTTAATGCGTATAACCTTGCATGACTGTGGATGCCCAGTCTGTCTCTGGGGCTTCCCAGTATAGTTCAAAAGGAATCCAGGAAAGGCTAACGTAGTCAGCATTTCTCAATTACTTCTTGTGGAAATACAAAAATGGAATGTCTTTTTATTCAAAATAGCTCTGCCGTGTCTCCTGGAAGCTATTCTGCAGGGTGGGGTTTATACCCCAGGTTCCTTTTAATGAGCCGTAGGGGATTTTCACAGCGCAGGGCCATCCCTGGAGGGTGAAGGAAGGAGTCTGTCACAGGAACCCCTGCTTCACGAGGGGAGAGGTAGCAAAGCACACAAGGCGCTTGAATCGCAGCTCCCATGAGGCACACCAGAGCGTTTTGGACTGCAAACATCTTTCTTAGCTGCAAAGTTTTTTGAACTTTTTGACCAAGCCATCATTTTTTTCCACAGAAAACATATCTTTCCTGAGTATTTTTTAAGACAAAACCCTGAATTTTTCCACGGAAAAAATGAGATTTTTAGGTCAATTCTGTTTCTGAAGCTATTTTTGACAGTCCCGTGAGGCTTTTGTGGCCAGCATTGGTCATTGGTGTAACAAGAGATCAGCCAGAGGAATTCTCAGCTGCCTGCTAAGTTGGTTCTCTTAATCCTGCGCCCATCCGGAGTGAGAGTCGAGCCCTTGGAATTTTGCATAATTAATAAATGAGTTAAAAGTCCCATACTGCTTATCTATGAATGATGAAGTTAAAATATCAGAATCACTTAACCAGTTTCTAAATGAGAGTTTAGGCCAAGCTCAGTTTAAAGTTTTAAGATTAATATTTTTGTATGCTCTGGGAAGAAATTAATCCAAAGTAGACAACAGAAGTAGTTCATTTTCTTCCATTTTGTTGCTGATAGGGTATGTTTTGTATAACCTCTCCGTAAACTGTGAACATTTTGTATTATAACATTCCATCCTGAATAGCATATTTTTAAATATAAAGCTGTGCATTACTGAAAAAAGTAGTTGAAACGGGGAAAAATAATTCCCCAGATGTACTGGTAGCTAATAGAAATGATATAAAAAATAAGATCACCTAGGTGTAGATGTACTCCAAAGGACCCTGATTTTTCTGCAAAGAACACTGCTAGCTACTGAATAACCTGAAGAACCCCGGTTCAAAGCAGAACTCAACAAGTATTGGTGGACTCCTCAGTTTCTGAGAAGGAAACCCTTGCTGTCAACTTATAGTTCCAATAAATAGGAATTGGAACCTATGGTTCCAATAAATAGTTCCGATATAGTTCTACATTTTTTATCCAGTTTTTTACATAACCTTGTCTGGAGCTCATAAATAAAAGGGGGGCAGGCTAGTTGGATTCTTCACAGCCACTCTATTTTATCTTTCTGCAGGCCACCAAAAAAGGTTGGTGATTTTTAGATTCTTTGCTTGCAGGGTGGCTGCTGTGCAGAGCCTGGAAATGGCAGTTCCTTCATCGCATGGTTCGAGTGAGCGGGTTCATGAAGGAGCATGTCCCCCTTTCCAGTTATATAAATAGTAGAGTTTGCTCGTTAGAGGAAACTCAAAGAATAATGGCACAAGGGATATATGGGCTGAAGAAACTTATTTTTGAAGAAAGATTGCAAGAACTACAAATGTACAGCATAATTATGAGATGACTAGCAGGACACTGATCTCTGGCTACAGCATTTTGACGGAGAGAGATAAATCTACCTTCAGTGCCCTGGGTTTGTGTTGGGATGTAAGCGCAATTAGTGACAGTACATTTCTGAGAAGGTTATTCAGCTCTCTTTGCAGCTAAGAGAGTTTTTTTTCCTCGGAAGTCTTGCATGGTATGATGTTTAGTGTGCAACATGCTGGCTGTCCTTAGCACCGCTCAGCTCTGGGTAGTGGCGTGGAAAGAGACTGGAAATAGAGGTGAGGAGCTGCGTGATTTGAGGATTTGATGTCTGATCTAAGAGGCACTGAAAATGCTGAGGCCTGTGCATTGATTTCCCTGGGCTTTGGGCAAGGCTCTGAAATTAGGGACATCTGATGTCTGTGTTTGCTGCTACCAGGCAGGCACTGGTGGCCAAGATGTCGAGCCAGGAAGGGCTGCATGCATTTCTGAGCTGTGAGCAGGCTCTTGTACCCCGGCAGGTGGGAGGCTGTTCAGCCTACCTTGATTTAGAGGTACACAAAGCATCTGGGGGGATATACATAAAAAAAAAATTATTTACATCATCTCCCTTGCCATTGCTGTGAACTCTAGCCCGTGGTTTCTCCTGTTCTGTGAGCAATCTGATGAAGCGCTAAGTCGTGCCAACTGAGAAACAAAGTTGTCGCTCTGAATGATGACTTGGTGAAATGCCACGTAGGGCAGAGCTGCCATCAAAATCATTGGTGATTCACTGTTTGTTTTTCACAAATTTCCTACACTCCCTGCCCACGCACTGTAGATGACAGTATTGTGTATGGGGACTGTGGACATGACAGACGTTATTTATGAAGCAGTGCCTTTATCAAGGATTTTTTTTTCCCTAGCAAACTGTGTAAAATGCGCAGTCTCTGTGTTGCTGTTGTCAAAACCACGTTATAAATACAGCTCGCCTGCCTGCTTGAGTAGAAAGTTTTCAAAAGTGTTTTAAAAAGCTCCAAACTAACTGCCTGAGAAGGTCAGGCAGAAACCACCAAGTGCTCCTCGCTGTGCTCCAAGGAGCCATGGCAGCTGCATCCAGCACTCTTTCGGCTACTCCTGATAGGGAGAGTTTGGGCAGTTACAGTTGGTTTCGAGCTTGCGCAGCCACGGGGGAGAAGGGTTTTTGAGGGGAGACCTGCCCCTTCCTCACCTCTCCTTGCACTGTCTCGAGACATCTCCTCTGGAGTAAGAAGCAGGGAACCCGGTCATGACTTGTCTGTGTGACTGAGTTTTCCTCTGAGCTGAGCTCTCCGCATGCTTCAAAGCAGAGAAATGGAAAGATCAATTTTGCCCCCCTAAGATTCATGACGTCTGGCGGCAAAAGGTGTCCTGGAAGTTGCAGCTGCTCTAGCTAGGCTCTCTCTCAGATGCTTGGTACGTAGCTTCAGGTCAATGACATTATTCTTACCTTATTTCATGAAACGGCATAGTTGGATCCAGGTCCTTAATTCAAATCTGGTTTGATCAAATACTAAAGGACACTGAAGATGCAAGGTAACTTAGTTAATGGGTAAGGAAACTGAATAATCTCGCACGTAGTGGGTTAGAGATAAGTGTGATGGACAACACGTGCTGAACGTGGTGCTCACAGTGATGTCGGGTTTAATTTTTTTGTGCTTCAGTTAAGTTTGAAGAAAAGGGAACAGCTTTGATTCGGGGCCGGGGGGGGGGGAAGCTGGCACTACTGACCGCTTACCAGGCTCTGGAGATCCATCAATAAACTGAGAGCCCTCAAATACTGTTTATTTTCAGACCAGTTTCATGACCTTGCCTGTTTTCATAGTTGGACCGCGAGAGGAATGAAACTATGAAATGAGAAGTGGCATTAACATTTTGAAACCAAACTGCATAATTAGGCTGATTTGTATTTGAGTGGCTTTGTCAGGTGGCTTGCTTTGACGTCTGCGGTGACACATTTATCCTTTTCTGCATGCTCTGTGCATGAAGGGCATATAACCCAGGCAGTCGTGAGCAAAATGTGCTGAGGGTAGAGGGTTTTTGAAAGCCGATGGCATGACAGCTGCAGCTGCATAGGTTCAGTTTGGCAAGTAACAGTTTCCGTAAGCATCAGGTTTTATGGCCATGACACTGTTATTGTTGCATTTTTAAATTCGGCTTAGCTGCATAGAAGAAAGTAGAGACCAAGAGCTGTTCATCTTCTGGCTCGGTCCGTGAGGAGCTTGTAACTCTAGCAATTGTTTCTGTTTTTCATAACAGTGGGAACTTTATGGGCTATTTTTCCCTTTCTCTGTCCAAAGTAAATGTGCTGCTTAAAAACAAAGAAAGAAGTCGTGGACTGGCTGGCAGGCACACAGTTTGAACTTGGGGTGCCTCAGGTTGGAGGGGCAGTTTGCAAAATGTACCTTTGTCCTGAAAATTGATGTTGCAGCACAGTGGCTTTATTTGTGTGGATCCATTTTTCTTGCTTTGGAATGCCACATTTTTAATGAGCCTCCATGTTGATAGACAATGAGGAGCATCAAGGTGCTCTTTAGTGGTCTTTCCAGGTATGTATCAGTCTGACCTATAGCTATATATCCATTCAGAGCAGTTTGTATAGTTTCAGTGCGGCTGAGGTGGTTTCTTAAAAACTCGTTTGGTATTCAACTTAATGGCAAATCAACAGATTCATGTGTGCAAACAGGATATTTTTTTATAAGAAATGCTGAAGTAGTGCTTCTCAATAAGCTGAAGTATTGTCCTTTGCTGTGCATTGCAAGAAGAGAGCACAAAGTGTTTCAATACATAGAAAACAGAGGAAAAGTAATTACATAGATGAAAAGTAATGATAATGCTAGTGAGTGCAAAGCCACCTCTTTACTCACAATATTTTCCCTAATTGTTAGACTTTCTGTATTTTCTGAACTTTTCCATAGAGAATTGTCTTTGCAGGGTCTTCAGGAGAGCGAGAGAGTCATCAAAACAGCTGCCGATGTGGGTGGAACTTGATATCCTGGATCTTTTTTTAAAAAAAAAAAAAAAAAAGGCAAGAAACACAGTCCCAATAAACTGAAGTAGGTTGGCAGAACACTGCAACTCACTTAGTGGTACAGACTTCTCCCAGGCTGCCTGCTGTCAGTGTGTAGGACAGGGTAGCGTTTGCACGTGTGAACATAGTGTGCGAGTGATAAAGCCAAAATGGAAGTGTAGAGTGATTATGTAGCAAATGAAGTGAAAACTCCTGCTCCCTAAAAGCTAATTGCTTATTTTCTGCATGTTTGAAATGTGCCTGTCCCTTCCTCCTAGAGGCATGCGTATTGTGTCTCTAACGCCTGCAACGCTGCTGGCTGGTGATATAAACTCATGACTCAAAGAAAACTTCTTTAAATAAGAAAATGGCTCCTACAACGCCTTTCTTTCAGCCCAGGCTGTGAAAGAGAGAATGTGCATGAGGGAGCACACACGGTCACAGTACGGAGTGAGTGGGTAGTCACTGTTGGAGGCGTCCAAGTCAGCTGTTGAAGTAGCCCCTCACATAATGAGTTTGTAGGTCGTTCTGGAGGGGCCTGACAATCTCTACCAAGGTTCAGTATAGCAGTAGGGGTAGATGTTAGAGTAGTCAGTAGCCTCCTGATTAGGGCATTTGCCTGGGATAGGGTAAAGCATGGTTCAAACCCTTGCTCCAAGCCAGGTAGTACAGACCTCTTCCTGAGTTGTGTCTTACATGAGTAAGCATGTAAGACATCCTGTGTCTTACATGAGTAACTGAGAGCTCTCACTCTGCTTCCAAATGTAAATATTTGGAGATGTCTTGCATTTTATTCTTATCAACTAAATTACACCCACCCCCACCCCCCCAAAGAAGAAAAAAAAAAACACCATAGAATTGTTTTCCAACCAGACCTGGTAGGTAGGCAGTCAGAATGGCTGTTTTCCACATGCACAACAGATCTCATTTTCCTTAGACCCAAAACTCTTTCTGTAAGTAATATCAGTTTATAGAAAATACTGGTTTGAACCACTTGAAACAATAAGAATAGGGGTTTGTATTGAATTAAAGGCTTTACTATTAGTCAAATCCCAGTTCTTGGAGTCATGGAATTAATTATTTTATTTTACTTCATGATGAGATTCTGACGGTATGCTCAAGTCAGATAATGTAATCTACATGTATTTTAAAAGCTTAAAATCCAGGAGGTAAACTAAAGTACTCATATATATATATATATTTATTTTAGCCTTGTATACAATACGCAGGCTGATACGATTTTTGCATGCTTGGAAATGACAGTGTGTGCTCTCGTGCATTCTCTCTTTCAAATAGTAGATCATTTACTTCTCTCTAAAATGTTGCCATTTTTTCTGTTATACTGAATATAAAATAGATAATAGAGTGGCATAGAAATAGATGCCAGTCCTAACTGTTCAAAGCATTGGCTGCAGTCACATTAATACTTATGATTGGATGCAGAAATGGTTAACTGCTGTGCTAGCAGAGATCCTTATTGTTTCACCAGGGCATTATGTACTACTTCAGGACCAGTAAAGATACAAATAGGACATATGATTATATTTGTTTAATCCAAATTGTTTAAATGCATTTCACATATTGTTTCGGCCTTATTTTTTCATATGTTTAACATTAATCTCGTTAGGTTTAGGAGAAAGAGCACTATTTCATATTTTAAATCTCCTGGGAACATGAGATTAGTAAGACATTTAGTAAGAGCGTAACATGAATGGATGGCATTCATGGCATGAATGGATACTGCAACCTGCAGTATCGAGCAAAGGTTGTCCTCTGGATGGAGCCTGCCTTTTCCATGGCTTGGGGCACAGGAAAACTCAGAGAGGACATGAGAGGACATGCCATTCTTCGGTGTATCACCGGCTGTGGTTCCTTGTTCAGCTTCACGAGCAGCTGAACTTCGAGGGCTGTTGGGAGCACGTTTGTGTTGGTCGCAGAAGCTGGAGCAGAGTCTATTTAAGGCAGCTTTGTCACTAAAAATAATACCCATGCAGCTATTGTATTTGATTTTGGGTCAGCTGCCATTAGCTTGCAGAGTTCACGTTATTCCTGCTGAAGCAGGAAACTGTTTTAACGCTTGAGAAAAACATAGCGCCAACCTCAAAATACACAGTACGTGAACTGATAAAAGGGATAAGAATCCTCCTCTTAATCAACCTAGGCTATCCCAGATCTCTTGTGTTGAGATTGATGAAACCTCTGGCTTTTGTAGTGTAGCCCATTACTGTGGTCTCAGATGGTTTAATTACTGCAGTTCAGCTTGTTACTGCATGCAGTCGTGGTTGTGATAGCTGTGCATGTACTCTCAACCTGCAGCAAAATTCAGAGTATTGCAATATGGCTTAATTCTCTTCTACTAACAAAAATACACAAAAATCTGTTTACATGAAGACGGACAAAATTTCAACTGTAATTTTACAGTTGCATCTAGGCTTCTTAAGGTGTTCTGTCTCCATTTTGGCACCTCCAAAAAAGTACTCGGCCCCTTCTGGCTCTAATTGTGGTGCTTCTGGATAAATTCCTCCAAAAATACCGATATGTGCTGAAGTAATAAATTCAGAAAATCTGAACATGTATTTTGATGCATTTAATGGAGCTTTCTAACTTCTGGAGGTTGGTTTTCTGGATGTATAAAAAAGTTCAGTACAGAATGGGTATGTTAGGGATGAATATTTTGCTAGGCAATCCCTTTGTAAATCATTCATGTTTATTAATGTCAGAAAAGGAATGAAATCCATCTCCATTACATATCAATTTTTTAAGAGAATGCTTTTTAAATATTCTAAACATGAAATCATATCTTGAGGCATTTGGAAAACTTGGAGAGGTTGATTGTAGAAGAATAGGAAATATTCTTCCCTTTATTTTAGCAATTTTAATACTGTTGTGAAAGCATACTCATCTTCTGCTCCCCTGTTTACCCTTAGACTAA
>NW_008796187.1:2975095-3033678 GCF_000699145.1 Aptenodytes forsteri | reverse complement strand
TCCCCCCCCCCCCCGATAAATGGAAATCACCATCGTAATATTCTGAAATGTGTATCTTTACCTGGGCATGGGTTCATGCCGTCTTGCTAGATGAAGTATTTCTGCTGTAGGTGTGAATTCTGCCTCCCCTGTGGGGAACACCAGCTTTCCAGTGTCCCACAGGGGTTGTCTTACAGTACCGATCCTGAGTACATGGATTTCCAGCCTTGGGAATGAGACAGGATGCTAGCTAGGAGCGAGGAAATGTCTGTCTTTGGCAATGCCATGGCTATATTAATTGCCATTAAATAGTTTTGATAGCTAAACCACTGTTTTGTAAAGTGTGATCTTTTTGACAAAACTAATAGCTTTTTCTGTACATATATTATTTAATACACATAAGCACAATATAGCATGAGATAAGGCAGCTTTAGTGCAAGGCTCCTAACTGTAACACAGGCTCATCTGGACTGTACTTATTCTCCTCCTAGTGGAGATATTATATTAATAATTTTGCCACTGACGTCAAGGGGAACAGGATGTCACCCTAGATAATGACCTTAATGAAGTCAGTCTTTCTTAATGAAGATTAATTGTTGGGTCCCCATACTTTGTACATCCATGTTCAGATGTCTTCCTCTGAATGCTTCGATGTCATGCAGGAAGTCTTGTGCTTCTTCATATCTAGTATTTAGATGCCATTTCATTAATCTGAAAGACTTGTCTTCTTTTGTGGTACTAGCAGTCCCTTGGGAGTAGCTGTGTGACGCCTGCTGTGTTTGGAGATGCCAGAGCATCCTAGGTCGCAGTAGTTTGTAATGCCAGCTGGAAACCAGTGCGCTGCCTGTCACGAGCTGCGCTGGCTATGGAGTAGCATCTGGAAATAGGGTGGCAGAGAGTGTCAGGCTGTAGCACACTCATACCATCCAGTTGTTTCCTAACTCTTCATTAATCTGCAGGTGGTTATCTAGAATGGCATTAGTAAAGGACTGGCCATGCGGTCCTTAACTGCATGTAATGCTAAAACGGATATTTAATGCAGTTTATTTCCCCTTCTCCTTAATTCTCATCCTGTCCAGGAACAGTATTCTGTACATTGATTTTATATGATAGAGTATATAGCTTTACGGGAGTGACTGGCTTTCACTTCAGATCTGGTTTTGGTTCATACTAGCAGCAACACCAGGGAAGTGAGGAAGAGAGGGATTACCTGTACCAATAGTCAAATTGTGAGAGTTTATGCCTGAGGAGTCTGGAAATAATTTTAGAGAGAGATGAAACAAATGACCAAGGTAAGTGAAAGGTTTATAAAGTTACAATGATAATGCGGCTTCATGAAGCTTAAAGAAGGAATTAAGCAAACAAAATTAAGACATTGTAATTCTATATTTGCCATGTTATTTGCAATATAATCTTTTCGTGTGCAAAAATACTGAATTCTTTTATAGTGGACACCCATCTAAATACAAGCATATAGCTAAGTGGTGCTGGGGTAGGAGAAAAACAAGTAGACGTAATTGGTTTTGATCTTAGTGGTTTCAAATGGATTTGAGCAAAAGATTAATGAAAAGTAGACAGCTAATCTGATAATGGCATTTACCTAAATGAGTACAGACTAAAGTAATTAACAATAACACAGTAAGATAAAAATTGCTTTCTCCATCTTGCATTAAAATTTGTGTTATCTAAAACTGCCATGTGTGGGGGTTCTTATTTCCCACCCTCTGCACAATCCACATTACTCATTAAGGCTTAAAACTCTGCAGAGATCAACAGAGGTCAATCATTGCCCGTAGAGATGCATCTACATTCAGGATTCCTTGCAGTAGTTGTCAACTGGTTCCTGTATTGTACAAAGGACAGAAGAACGAGACTTCACTAAAAGACATCTGAAAGACTGTGTGTTGGAGGCTCAGGAGAAAGTGGTCAGGTACACAAGAATAGCCTACACGTGCTTAAGAGTAATTTAATTGCATAGTGTTACTTAAGTCAGGATGTACCACTTAATGTTGATTTGGGAGTCACTGAACATCCAACCCATTAAAAAAAAAATGCTTGAATATTAGTAAAACTGCAGCCTGCATCTTATTAACAATGTGCTTATGACTGTGGACAAGAAATACAGGAAAAGTGGACAGATTCTTCAAAGGCACAAGATGCAGTTAATCAGTCATCTCCTTTGCCGAGTCATCTGCTCTGGTTATTTCAGTTAGTTACCCGGTAAGTGACCCGCTCGGCTGAGTGGAGGAAAGATGTTAGTGGGAGGGCCGGAGAGAAAATGCAGCTGAAGCTGGAGACTTATGAGGGAAAAGAAGTGACTGGTTGGTAGAAGAAACTAGAGAAGGCTTTTAGTCTGGTTTAAGGTTTCATAAAAGTCAGTTATGAAAGCACCCTTGCAGTTAGCAGTTTGTGCCCTATCAGGCTGATCACTTTACCCCAGAGCAGTATTTCTGTTTGCACTCTTCCCTGTTTGTTTTTGTGTTGGGTTTTTTTTTTTCCTTCTTGGTGATGAAGGAGCCATTTGCAGGTCATATTCTGACCTACAGTCCTACAATCTAAATAATAGAGCAGAAGCTGTGTATACATGTCTGAAGACATATGCAGGGCATGAACTTCAAAACCCAAGTCACTCTGACTTGGTGCTTAAAGATCTTCTGCTCCTCTTGAGCTCCTGCAAGGAGCTATGTCAGGCTGATGTTGAAGTCAAAGTAGGCTGATGAAATGTTCCTCCTCATATGGAGAGAGAAAGAGAAAATATTCTCAGTTTCTGTCCTGCCCTTTCCCTCCTTTGGTTGCCCCACATAGTAGAGAGTAGCTTTAGATAGATGTGACTGATGTGATTGCACCAGCACCCATTCTCCAAGGGAGCTTGACTTTTCTGGACCTCTCCCAAGCCTGGTTGATTTTGCAGTAATTTACAGGCTGTATGTGAAATGGTACAGTGCTTTAGAAGGAGGATGAGGCTTTTAATTTACCTTGTGTCACGCAAAGCATAGGAGTCTTTGAATAGATTAAATTATCAAATACTGTGTTTTGGCTCATAGAAGACAGTGATATTTATTTGCCAAATAAAACAGACTTTTTCAAGGAAACACTTCTTGAACCTCTCACTTTAGCAGATTAGGAGATTCCACTGGCCCTAACACATGATTTTCCAAAAATTTTTTAGTTAATTAGTCATGAGTTCCATTAGCATAGTAAAAACCTATGTTAACGTAACTTAGCAGAGATTTTATCAAACCCATCGAGTGTAAAAGAGGCATGTCTTTTTTAGTGTACAGCAACTGGACAGTGATTCCACATTCTTTATCGCTGCTCAGCCACCTGTTGTGGCATTGGACGGTTGCAGAGCTTGCATCCCACCGTTTTTAGCCAGACAGGGCCAACCCAGTGAGCGCCAGGGACATACTGGGAGCTTGCAGACTGCCAGAATAAAAAACCTGGTTGGAATGAACTGCCCTCATAATCTTGTTGGGTGCTTTCTTCTTTCCCTTGGTTTTAAACCCTTGACCTCCTGTAAAAAAATGAGGTGGGGTGCTCCCATATTAAGGTGAAATTAGCCTGGTTAGGATTCCTGAGCCAGTGCTGAGTTGGCTGCTCTGCTCATATAAAGCAGCACAGCTCTGCAAAGAGGCTTACTGGGGTCCTGGTAAAGCCAGGCTTCTGGTAATGCAGAATATTAATGCAGGGCTGTACCAGAGCTAGCAAGCCCTGTCTCTCCGAGTTCAGCTGGTTTGGCAGGGCTAATGTTTGAGCTGGGCGTTGCAGTGGTACAGCTCACTGCTTGCGGTTACAGAGGTAACTCAAAGATAAGGCTGAGGATGTGGAGTTACCCCCAGAGTTAGATTTGCCCTTGGTAATTTTTATCTGAAAAAGAGCAATAATTCCTGTGTCCACGCAAAATTCAGTTAAGGAATATTTATTTAATTTGTGGTAATTCATGAAAGCCCCACATACCCCTGGGGTTTTGTGCTCTACAGAAAACAGGACATGTCCTAAACATCATAAATACTCTCTTACCTCAACGTTTTCTAATGGGTATCCTTTCTGCTTCCCATTCCTGTTTCAAAATTAAATATCTCAGTTTGAAATTTTTTATGGTAGACATATCAGTGATACTTTTGTTCATGAAAATGCTCATCTCGGAGAAATAGATAAAATACCCCCAAACTCTACCATAAAGACCTATATTTCTCTCGGTACCATTTTGACCGTAGAACATTTTGTACGTTATATATTCATGAGGATTGAATTGCATACTTCTGTACTTGTAAAGTTTCTTTTGCATTATCAGGGTTGGAAAGGAATTAGTTTCTTAGTATACATTGTCTGGTTGTGGATTCTGTTCTCAATAATTTTTATCTATAAATGACAACAGCTTTTTAAAAAATGTAAATGTTTACTTGCAGTTTTGCAAATAAGGTTTATGTGACTCTTGCTGCTTTGGTTTTGCTTGAGTTAAGCTAATCAGCTCGGCCTGTGTCACCATGCAAACCTTTAGTTTCAGACTACTAAACCTAGCTAATCGACAGTGAGGCACTAGAAGAGCAAGAAGAGACGAAGTGGCAAAAAATGAAGGAACAAATTCCAGTAGTCAAATACTGGGCTAGCGCAGAAGTTTGCATATGTGGCCCACGTATATATAAATGTCATAAAGATATTGAGCATGGTACATGCATTGAGTGTACAGATGTACAGTTGTTCCCATTGAGGTAACAGCTTTATCTATTATGGTTGCCTCATGACTTACAAAAAATACTATGAAAAAAGCTTCCTTGATGAACTCAAACATACTTCATGCATCATAAGAAATGGTTTAATGTGTAATTCCTTTGATCTATATTGCTAGATGGTGCTGCATATTTGTGAATGATTTTTGTCTCATACGTATATGTGAATACACCCATGCAGTCATAGGTATGCATATATAGGTACGTGTATGTGTTTGTATACACATATATAGGCACAATATATGGAAACGTGCACAAAGATGTTCACATACAACAGGATGCATAGCTGCTAATTAAAGTCAAATTTTACTGATTTTTGTAATAAGGAGCTTCAGGCAATGTCTTTTAAAGTCAATGGGCATCCTTTGGCTGCAGATGTGTGTGCAGAACAGATGAATTTTATAAGTGAACAGTGAAAAAATGAGCATGCAGTGAAGGTACAGATGTCAAAATTTAAACTGAAAATGAGCACTTGAAATGAGAGTGAAGTTTATTAATTGTAAGTCTGCCATGTTGTGATGAAGGGCAAGTTGGTGGATTTGTCTTTACACCTCAGCTGATGTACATCAGAGTTTTTCCATTATCTACAGCTGCATCAGGTTATACCTACTGACAAGTTTGATGTTTATTTTTTAATGTGGTTAGAATGAAAAACAAATTCTTCTTTCTTTCCCTGTAGTGCTAAAATGTGCTCTTTGATGATGTTTTGATGAATTCTGAAATTTTTGCTTGTAGTTAATTGTCAGCCTTTAAGCTTGTCCGTGTGCTTGCACTTCTCTTTGATGATTACTTCTTTCACCCAAGCTAAATACTAGCTAGGAGAATAGCTTTTTGTATATGTTATCACAGGTGGGAGGCAGAACAGCTAAAGCTTTTGATTTGCTTTCCAGGTATAATTGGTACCTTACAGAGATGTAGCATATCTCATGTTGTTTTCCTGTATAAATTTTAACACGTACATTGTTGTTACGGCTTTTCAAAAATGTGAAACAGCTTGTCCTTTAGTCAATCTTGGTCTGAACACAATATTGTCGTAAGGAGGGGATGGGATGCGTCAGAAAAGAGAGTGGGCTCTGCCTGTGTACTCTCTGAATAGTCCGGTGGAGTGGGATTAGCAAGTTGAGGGAGATAAGATACGTGTTGTCCACAGACCTGTGGAGGTCTGCATGTCTGACTGACTGTGCGGGGAAAGGAATGAAGTGGTGACCGAGTACTGTTAAAAGAAAGCAAACTGGGAAAAACAGACAAGGGCTTTTTTTTCCTGCTTTGTGCTTTTGGTTACTGGAATCCTAATGTTTTTGCAACAATACTTGGTTAAATGGTTTCAGACAGAATTGACTTTTTGTTTTGCATATCTGTACTCCTTTTAAGGAATGCTGTTCTTAGGAAAACAAAGATATTTGAAAGGCTAGAGATGTCCAAGAAAATGGCCTTTTAGAAAAGAGGACCTGTGTTGTTTTTCCTAGCAGTAAAAGAGATGGTTCTGTTTATTAAACTCTGCATACCATATGATGCTTCATATTTTTCCATTTGATTTCCTGTAGGGTGATTTCACTTGGAACAGCATGTCAGGGCGCAGTGTTCGGCTGAAGTCAGTTCCCGTTCAAAGCCTCTCGGAGCTGGAGCGTGCTCGGCTGCAGGAAGTGGCTTTTTATCAGTTGCAGCAGGACTGTGACCTGGGCTGTCAGATTACTATCCCCAAAGGTAAGGGCCTGATAAACCGTCTCTGTTTAGATTGCGAAGCCACTGACTTCATACCACAGCAATAAAAGGGAGAAAACACTAGATTGTTTATTCCACAGACATTGTCTTCTATTTCATTTTTGCTTAAACATAGTAACTACATAAAAAAGACTAGTAATGTTTGACTACTATGTCCAACTCAGGCCACCTGGGGTGGGATCATCTGATCAAGGACAGATGTCAACAGGGTAGATTAAACTAAATCAGACCTATTCATGCTAGGATCTCTTGATAGTCAGTTGAGACAAAAAGGCTTTTCTTATACTTCCTGACATCCAAAGGTATACATCTATGTAGGTCAGATAGATCATACCATAGAAGTGGCTTTT
Organism: Aptenodytes forsteri; assembly: GCF_000699145.1. Classification (NCBI taxonomy): domain Eukaryota; kingdom Metazoa; phylum Chordata; class Aves; order Sphenisciformes; family Spheniscidae; genus Aptenodytes; species Aptenodytes forsteri. Next base: position 3,026,897 of record NW_008796187.1, on the reverse strand, counting down.
TCACTCTCTATTGTGTTGGCTCTGGAGGAAGTCAAGCATCGCTAGTCAGACAGATAGTGAAGACATCTGCGTCAAATAAGGTGAATCCTAAAGATTTAGGATTTTTCCTAAAGACAGTGGTGATTATTTCCTAGAAAACAAGTTAATTTTCAGCATAAAACATTGAACTCCTAAGGAACAGGAGATTAATTGAAAAGGAGAAGCTCAGCTATCACAATTCTGATGCAGGATACGTGCACGTAGTAGACCTGCACTTAGGGTACTGTGGAAGAGATCTAAGCCTCGCTAAAACTAATGCTAAAGTTTCCATTGTTTCCTGTAGGCTGGAGATCAAGCCTAGCAAAGACAGCTGTTGCGCTATGATACAATCATCTGCAAATCTGGCTTTCCTGTTGCTTCTTTCCAGTTGTTGTATACTTATTTAAGGAATAACAAGGGGCCACTGAATTCTCACCTTTGGCTATGAGCAGAGGTACTGTGTGGCAGCGCATACACAGTGATGCCACAGGACCAGTTTTTTGAATGAATCAAAGTTAAGCAGAAAAAAGTTGTCTAATCAATGAAAATAATGGTGTGGAGAAGAACAAATGTGAAAGACATCAGCTTAGGTATTCATCAACTTCTTAGGATCTGCAGAAAACTGCCAAAAACAACAAAGTCCAACTTACCAATTACAGCAGGGCATCAGATTGTAGTGAGATGGATACAATCAACTTCTTCAAGCCCCACCACAGATTCCCTGGTCCCTCAGAAAATGCTCCATCAATATGAAAACAATTTTACAGGACATTCATATGAGGAACTGAATCAGTAAGGGCACTGCGATATTTTCTGGCAGTCTGAACTGCCACTGGCAGTTCCAGTGGGAGATGAATATACATGTATGGAGGTAATAACATCCAAGACAATAGAGTATACATATTCATATTCAGAAACTTTGAGCTTTGGAGAGTGAATACTATTTTTGTGTTCTCCTTGCTGTTTCCTGCTGGGACTGCTGTGAAAGGCCAACCATCTGGGAAAGCCAGGGTCTCTTCCCAGTCAACCCACCCTTCCTCTGCAAGATGCTTTGGAGTCACAGGAGACTTGGCACAGTGCTGCCAGGGCTTGTAGGCTAGGAACTGTTGAATCTCTCAGGTTTGGATCACACACAAGAACAGTTTTTATTTTCACAGCACATATATGGGTAAATATATAGTGTGTAATTAATTTTAGATATATTGAGTCTGAAAAGTATAATTTCATGCATAAAAACTAAATAAGCATACTACAGACTCTGGTGAAGCATCTTAAAATAAAAGTTACTTCACAAACTCAGGAGCCTGGGTTCCAGTTTCGTCTCTATGGCTGGCTCTATCATTTCATGTATCTTTTGCTTCAGTTTAGATGAGAAATAAATTAGCTATTCAGTTCTGCTATTCAGATTAGATTTACCAGTGAAGTTATTCATAAGAGGCATATTCTTTCACATCTGCATACTTGCTCTGTGAATGACTAGATCATGGATTTTTCTGTGTTCTAAGGTATGCAGGGTGAATGAATAGGTGGTGCAACTGAGTTTTAAAACGTTTTAGTACCATCTGTTGAAGCAAGTGAAGGTAGTAGCTAGAATTAAGGTGCATCTAGTATTTAACCGTCCATCCTGTTTCTAAATCTGGCGCCAATTTTGGCATACTGCAATTTGTGTAAATAATAATTCTGTCACTCCGTCATGCTACATCTGTGCTGGCACTTCGGTAGGAGAATAAGAATCTACTATATTCTTAAATTACTACAGGTTAGGCCCTTTGCAGAGACTCTTCTGAAGTCCACCTCGTGTTCCCATCACTCTTGAATGGCTTGGAATGAAAACTTAATGGTAAGAGGGTGCAGGTAGCCATCGAGTTGATTTGCTAACATCACAGGACTGTGAAAATGGAGAATTTCAAGTTTTAGCAGTGTGAAACAGGCTCTGGCGCTCTGGGCATGCAGGAATACAAATAACATAAAACTCCGTCACAACCGTTTGTGCCTCAAGTTAAAAACAGACTGAAGGCTGTTAAACTTTTCTCTTAAAAAAAAAAAAAGTGATGTGTGGAGCTGGGGGAACTCTCTAGGTCTGGAGACATCCAGGCATAGAAGGATGTGCTCTACAGCTTCTACTTCCGAGAATGCTGCATGAAAATACTCTGGAGCAGAGGTTAGTGGGATAATCTATGTATTAGAAAATACAGAAAGTGGTTTTAAAAGTTGGGATTCTTTGTGGTTCTTTGAGTGTTCTTCAAAACTTGCGAATGACTGACGTTAGAACGTGCTTGTGCCTGCTGGGCACAAGTAAAAGGAAAAATTAATTGTTCTTGGGTAACAAGCATTTGTGCCAAACATGCTTGCCTGGAAGATAAATCAGAGTACAGAAGCATCTGCCGTATCTTTACAATCACAGTCATGCCACTATTGGTTGCTTCTTCATAATGTTTCTGTCTTCCCATGCTCAGAAGCCCCCTTTGTCACATCAAGCGCAGTTAGTTAGCACTTTTAGGGCACATCTGGCTATTCCCACACTTGCAGAGGAATGCGTAGAATGTAATACCTCATATATAATCCCTCTCCTCTGCTGTACTGCAGCTATTACTGTTAATGAAGCGCGTTACTGACATCTCTCAATCCTGTGGTCACAGAGAGGGGACCACCTCCCACAGGAATTTATTTAACCAGCATGTCACTTAAAATATGCTACAATTGCACTGCAGTAAGCAATTAAATGAATTCAAATTGATCAAGAGTTACTATTCTTATACGTATGACAGAGATGCTTCAGGTTTGTTTCTTGTTCTCTTGTTTTTCTGCCTTATATCTGTCTTTCAGATTCTGTAATCAACATTTTTTTCAGCTCCCATGTCGCTCCCTCATCTGCCACCAGTAACTATAGCAAGAATTGTTTATACTGTCTCTAGGTTAATGTGTTAAGTTGCAAGAGGCTATCATTTCCGAGCAGAGCATTACACAGTTTCTCTAGCAATGCAATTACTCTGTGAAAGACTTTTAATTGGTTGCCTGATGTTCTGAATCACAGTACGGTCACGCACAACAGTACGATTCTGGTGAAACTTCTTTACAGCTGCACTATGTTTAGAACTGTTTTTTCTCAATTTTAAGGAAGTCAGTCTTCTCTTTCTAATGGGAGAAAAAAAAAACTGTGATGAAATTCACTTTAGGTGTGCATACATCTTGGTGACTTTCCAATTGTGTATGTCTTTGTATGCAAGTAGTGAGAAAAAATGAACCTTTTACACCATGTCTTCACAAAAAAATTGGTAACTCAAGTCAGGTGGCTTTTTCAAAGTAAAACTGAGATCAAAGCAGGAGAGGAGCTCCTTTTCTTCCCGTCTCTTCATAGGCTCCAGGTAGCTCTTGAGCAGAAGAGATATTGAATGAGGCTTGTTTGGAGCAGTTTCCCAAATACCTCATGGCTATAACTCTCCTCTCTTTCACAGTCCTGTCCCACTTCACTGAGCCTGTGTTTGGGAGCACTGGTAGGCACTGCAGGGCTTTATCAGTTAGAGCAAATGAGGAATTAGGGCTCCAGCCCTAATTCTACTTCTCAAGCATCTGGCTGGGTTTTAAGCCAGCATCTGGTTTTAATGTGAACCTATCAGTAGGGACTTGAATAGGATTTGGGAGTCGGGGGTCGCAGTCGCAGTTTTCACCTCTCTTTATTCAAGAAGAGACTGTGACTGCTCATGTTCTCACCAGCCCCCAACAGGGTGCGCTGCTATCTTCCCAGCTTTGGAATGGGGCTGGAGGAGTTGTGGAGGGAAAGGATAAATGAGGAAAAAAAGAAACACTCAGTACTAATTATGAATATTGCTTAGATAGGTGTGCATTTACCAGTAGGGCATGCAAACATAATTGGCTGAGCTGCTTTTTGTGCTTGCTCGTTAAGAAGATAAGTAAGGGGGAGATACATGGATAATTAGGAAGTAATGAAGCTTGTATAAATACGAGTGCAGAAAAAGGAAAAGAGAAGATGAGAGGATCACTAGAAAATAAATGCTACCTGCAAACTGTTGAATCTGCATGGCCCATATTCTGAGGCATCTATAGGCACTGACTTCTTGTGTTGTGAAAATTGGGGAAGTATCTATTGAGAAGTGGGAAAAATATGTAGGTACTACCAGTGTTCAGAGAAGTAGACATGCTGTAGCTGAATTGTTATAGAAAGCTTGACCATCCCATGAAAGTCCTCAAAAGTATTATTTGAATTTGGCTTAGAGGTGATTTAGCATGTGATTAAGCTCATCAGACTGTAAGCTCACCAAAGACTTGTAAACAGTGGCTCATGCTAAATGGCGGTGCATCTCAGTGACAGTAAGGGCCAAACTGGATACTTGGCAGATACTTAGAAGTTTGTAATTCTGTCTGTTTGCATCTTTTTTCTTCGACCGAGCAAATTGTACAGATTGAACTATTGGGCCTGGATTTCTCATATACTAATTTCTCATTTCTTTGAAAACTCATGTGTTGGAAGGGAAGGATGGTGCAGGGATGTGGATGCAGGAAGAATAGGTAAGATCTGTGCATCTTTCAGGCCCCGTTCCCTACAGTGCTGTGTGTCCTGGGGCTGCCATGTGCCACAGAGCCAGCCCTTCCTCACCTCTGTGAAAGAAGTCTCTCTGCTGTCATTAAAATGGTGTGATAACCACTGTCTGCTGAGTCCAGCTATCTTTGTTATTCCTATAGGCTGGGTGAAGTCCTGACTTTTCATCTGAGTTTTGACCTCTCCTGATGTTGATGTTCATGATAGCTACTGTACTCCTGAGGAACTTTTGTTCATCTCAGCAGTGCAGAAGCATAGGAGCAATATATGTTTTCTCATGCATTTGCTTACCTGTACAATGACAAGCAGAAATTTGGCCAGTATCTCTAGTAACTCAGATAGAAATGGCATCTTTGCTTCTGATCTTCTTGGCAGCAAGTTTTTGACCTCTGATCTACCTCTTTGTATAGAAATGGCCACATTCAAATCCCCATATATCAACGATGTTTTGTGTTTTATGGATTTTCTTACTTGTCATCGCTTTATCCCTTGTGACAGCACAAGTGGGACGTGTTTTCTTCATAGCATCAACAAAGAACAATGGAAAACAGTTGATGTTTTCACATGAGTTCTGGAACTCTTACAGTTCCAGAAGTTGCTCAGTTATATTTCTCACTGGTAATACTGTCCTATGCTGTAGCCACACAGGCAACGTTGCTGCACAGTAAGCATCTTGGTATAATTAGGTAAATTGCATTATTACTGCAAGAACAATCCAGCTGCCTGCATTGTTCTGGGATGCAAAAGCAGCATGTAGTGTATGTGTCTGTGCAGCAAAACAGAAAACTCATGTGCTGTTACCACACCAAGTGTAATCTCGAAAGCTCTGGGGAAGGGTTGTGGCTAGCAGAGGACTTAAAGAGTTATGAGCACGTAGAAGTCTTGTGGCCTAGGAACTTCCCCCCAGGGAGTTTCCATCCTCCTTTGTCTTGCTTCTTCCATAGCCAAATACAAATGGGCTTCTTGATAAAGGGGAAGAACTGATGCCTGAAGTTGGGTCTGGGAAAATAATTTAGTAAGTGCTGTTGACTACTCAGAAGCGTATATGATATTCTTCCATTGAATTTCTTTGAACAGTTGTAGACAAACCTGGGGGGATTTCTGGACGAGTGCCAGAAAACAGCTGTATTGCTACTCATATCTGTTTAATACTGCTTTTACTTTTATAAAGCAGAGGTGTCACCAATAGTGCTTGCTACCACAGCACTGCCCAAGATCGCTTTTAGAAGAAAATGTTCCACTTATTCTTGCCCAACCCTGGCTGCTAGGGCTGGGACAGGGTGTCGGTAGGAACCCCTTGAGAAGAGGGGGTGAAGACATTGGTCCAGTGGGAAAGAAAGGGATCTTAATAATGATGGGGAAGAAGTAGATAAGAAGATTTTCTTCTTTCACACAACATTGCTGTAACCTGTTCAGAGGCTTTATATTTGCATTATAAAAGCATGATACATATTGCCACTTGTGATTATTTATTTTGCTCTTTGTGGGAATGATCATGTGTGATTGATTCATATTGCCTCCCACTTTGGGAGCACAAGCTGCCTGCCTCACAGTCTCAGCTTCTGTGGGAAGAAGAAAACAGTAGGCAGGTAATCATACCAGGTTTTCTTACACAGTGATTTTGCAGTGGTTCAAGCATAGCAACTGAGAGCACACAGACCAAACTGCTCCCTTTTTCTCTCCCCACCTTGTTACTTGTCAGACGACAGTGGTGCTTCTGAGCGTCACCAGGCTAAATTAGCGAGGTGTTGTAAAGGCATGTGCATTGCCATTGCCCACACAGTACAACTCGGACTCAAAACTGACTGCAGCTGCATGTTTGAAATTACCTGCTGCAAAGAAGTACTTTTCATGGCCTGATAATAAAATATAAAACGAGAGGCACGTTTATTTTTCTGCTGAAAGGTGGTCATTGCAGTAGTTACAACTAGGACAACTACCTGTGTTTTTATTGCACTCATACATTATAGCTCCAGCTATGAATCAAGGCTCTGTTTTGATGTAGACAACTGTGCAGTGGTTTTGGCCACCAGTACTTAGTCTCGGCACAAGTCGGGATCAAGGGAACAGTGAGCGAGACCCAGGATGCGCATGGATGGGTTAACCACTGAGAGGCTTTTCAATACAGAGGAAGTGGTGACCAGCAGGATGAGGCCTGGCTGATACCATCATTGCCCCTCAGGTCCAGAAAGGTTCAACAAATCAAAAGACCTTCTGCTTTTAGGAGAGAGCTGCCCCCTGCCCCACTGATTTGTGGATTGAAATGTCCCCTGAATCCCATAATAAGAATATGGGCTCAAAGAGTGGATCATTTTATAGCTGTGTTTAATCTTAGTTTAGCAGATCTATCAGCTTAAGGTAGCATCAGCAGATCTATCAGCTTAAGCTTGCGTAATGTTCATATCCTAATGTTCATCCTTAAGTGGATGACACATTCAAAGTGATTCTTGAACATGGGGAAGGTGAAGATACTGAAAGGACTCGGGAGGACCAGGAATCAGAAAGTGTTCTTGTGATGAAGAAGGTTGTAGGACTAGTCAATTTTGAGACATTGAGGTAGAAGAAAACTACTTAGAAAAAGGTGTTCTCTTGTATTCTCCAAAAAAGGGGAAAGAAATGAAAATTTATGTTGAATTCTCCTATTAAAGTTCAGAAATATTAATTTAGCATGGATGGAGTAGAATATGAGTCAGCGAGGGGAATATATTATCTAGGTTTTGCACAGACCTTCACAGAATCTCATTGTTTTCCTTATTAAACATTTTTGGTTCTAACCTCCTAAATTATTTCAGGTCAGAATTTCAGCTGTGAGAAAGCTGACACGGGAGCTTTTGTTTGTGTGTGCACTAGGTCAGATTTCAGAGGCCTGGGCTCATGCAGTTTAGAAGTCCTACTAGGCAAGAACCCTAGAAGTATCTTTTTATTTTTCATACGTCATTCTTTTCTTATAATTAATAATAATGAATCCCAGTATTAACCCATGTTTCAGTAGAGTATTACAGGGATGCTATCAAGCTTCACTTTTTGTAGGAAGACAGCACAAGAGTTCAGTCCCATATCTTCAAATTGACGTAGTGAAATATCTTTGTTCCAATCTTGTCTTCAAAATACAAGATTGATGTATATAAGATTGAATATTGAGGTTATGTGTTGACCCAAGACTGTTAACAGATCAGATGCGACAGATTGCAGTACGTGCAGTAGGTTGGGCTAAGGCCAGAACATCCATCTCTGATGAATTATCTTGCTTTTGTTGGCTTGGGTCACAACCTTAACGTTATGTTGATGTAGTGTTTCGGTTTTAACATGCGCCACATACCAAAGTATATTTACGCTTTGGTACAAGTGTTGCATACGTTTAGTTTCTACCTTTGAGTTTATTTTAATGTTTCTCAAATATGTTGGAGTGAAAACCCAAAGGTGAGCCACAGAATTTGTCTTCACTTTCCAGAACTGACAATAAACATGTTCACCAGCTATTTTAGCAAGTGTACCAAATGTCGTAAAAGATATTAACTGCTTTTACTAAGACGACTGTTTACTGTGTTGATGCCACCTATGACAAGAATGTATATCCACACAATTTCTTATCGTTAACAGCAACTAGGCCATACACAGTAGTTTCAGTAATTACAGCAAGTGTTCCACTTTCTGAGGGAACTGATTTTTTTAGACTTACTGGGACGCCTGGGGAGAGAGAAGGTAATCCTTAATTTTACTGCCAAATCTAGTTCTCAGTTCGTTCGGTTAGTTGTAATGAATATGATCTAAGGTTGGGTTTAGAAACCTAAATGCAGTCCCAGTCATTTAAGGGAAGATATTGCTAATGCTGCTTGAACTTGTGCTGTTGTACGTTTCTGCATGCAAGTTTTGTAGCCAGTTCCACCGGGAGTGTGATGCCGTGCATCTGCTCACATGAAGTGAGCATTAGTCTCCTGTACGACTTGCTTTAGTAAGGTGAATTTGAAGGAGCAGGGCTGGATAAGTGTGTGATTACAGACTGAGCGCTGAGACAGCCCCATCTCTGAAATGGAAGAAAATGTACATAGTTGGGCTTTCTGAATTTTTATTGTTCATTGGTGCACTTTGCCCCCAATATGTTCCAGTTAAGCTCTGAATAAAAATGGGAATTCAGAGTTAGGCGTTCTCTGCTGCCTGTTTATTTTGGCAGGGAGTAGTTTTTTGGATCTGTTTTTTGCTTGCATTACTCGTCATTGTATTTCATTATCCATTTTCCTTAACACTGAGAGTGACTATGATTTTTATCTGGACTTGCATTTTTGTGAGGGCTCCAAACTCCTCATTGTTTTTTCATCACTGACCATGTTACATGCTTTATAGGCTGTTGTAGCAGTGGAAAGCATCTAAGTAAACTGTTGCCTATACTTTGTGGAGCTAGGGGATTACCGACTGGATGCTTTTGAGTTGGCATCAGTGTGTCTCTTAACTGAAGAGGCTTATTACCACCCCTCTTAATGCCAACCTCTGCCAATTCTTCTCATATAAATACTGTCTCTAACATGATCCTGTGAGTCCATGGATTTTCTTTCAATATAGCAGTGTTCATGAAGATTATATTAAAGACAAGCAAGACTGTGAGCTAAATTCTGCTCCTTTACACTACATTAGTAAATCTTGGATATACTGTATCAGGCTTGCTGTATCAGACTTGGTCAGAGATGAAAACTGTGTATCTTGCTGATTTTTTTAGATGGAAGCTCCCCCCCGCCCCCCAATTCAAATTTTCCGTGGAAACCTGTATTTTTCTGAGGATTTTTTTTCCTCCTGGGAAAATAAAAACAATATCTCTCAGCCTGGAAAAAAGAAAATAAAATTGACTTAATGTTTTAAGCCAGGAGAAGACCCAGCTGCTGCAGGGTAGAGGTTGTAAGAGCACGCAGCCTTGCACTCTGCTACACAGGAGTTTGTCAAAGTGAAGGTGACAGGAGCTTTTCCAGGCAGGGAGATAAGCAAGCCAAAAAAATACATTTTTATATTTTTTTCTCCCAATAAGGAAATTTGCAAAAATTTCTTGTTGTGAATTTTTTTTCAAATTTGACTTTTTGCCACCATTGAGACAAGAACAAAATGGAAATACATGAAGCTTGCAAGAACATAATTTTTCTAACAGTAGAACAGGGAAATAATTTATCTTCAAAACTTGAAGTTTTTAGTGATCAGTTCCTTCTTTAAATTTTGCTTTGAGGCAGTTTTTTTATAAAAGAGCCTATGTAATGCTCAGCAAATTGATTTCCAAGATTTTCTTGTATCACGTAGCAGGTTTTACATGTCTGTTTACGTCAGGAAAGCTTTATTCAGCATATCTATTCCATCAGCTCGAGGCAAGCTAATAGTTTTAAAAGCAAACATTTTTACTCACTACAAAACTCACTACAAACAAAAAAGTTTGTCTTTTCAATAATTAGTTTGTATTTTGGTAAATAGCTAGGAGCTTTGATCAAGAAGCAGCATGCATTTTCTTCAGTGCTATATGAATACAGAACAGAAGTAGAAAATGCTAGGCTTCTTGGTGAAATCAGTGGCACCGTTAATGTGAACATGGAAAAATTCATGTATAATGCAACACCTTTAAAAGAAAGCTTTGTGTAAATTCCGAGAATCTACCTGTTGCATAGGTGTGCTTTGTGAAGGTGGAGGAAGGGAATGGGGACAGGGATGGACGTTGAAGGAACGCTTTGCTGCGGAGCTCATTGGGCAGGAGCGCTGAAAAGCAAGAGTCTTTCAGTGGGTATCGCAATGAAGGGAGGAGGTCTTGCTGAAACCCCAAAGATAAATAGGGAAATACTGTGGTCTGCGTTTCCATATACAAATGTCATGAGACATAGTTACTGGGGATGGAATTGTGACCAGAGGCCTTCGTTATTAGGGCAGTTGCTTATTTAGGTGCTCGCTGTTGTGGGTTTAGGGTACTGCTCTTATAAATCCATATCCAGAGATTGCTGCGTGCATACATTTGATGTGAAGTCCCACTGAGCTTAGAAATTACTTCTGAGGCATAAAAAAAATTACTATCTAATGTAATTTCCTTAATAGTACACTTGAAATAGCTAATGACTCTAAGTACGTATAAACACATTCAGTATTTTGTCTGTATTAGTGTGCCACATGGAAATCCTAGCTTCCGTTTTAAAATGTTACTCATGAGCATTGGCCGTATTGGAATGTTCAGACACACAGCCTGAGCGATCCAGTGTTAGGAAGCAAAATGCACATACAGGGGCTCTAAAACACTGTGTTTTGCAAAATTAGGTGTATTTGATTCTTTTTGTTTGTTTTCTAAATCTTTGTGAGAACACTGGTGTAACGAGGTATTCTTGATTGTGTTCTGCCAAGTCTGTCTTCAGTACTTGATGTAGTACCAGCCCTTTGTTTTTGAACACTCAACTAGACTGTCCTGAGCTTTGCAAATAATCCACACAAGTGTGTGGTGATTCTATAGTGACTTAAGATTTTGTGCTTTATTACAATTCAAAGCCAAAGAATAAATACCAATACATACATCCCATGTGAGAAGCTTTTGAACCTTTATTAAGAATACTGACATTGCAGCCTACTAATTTCCATGTTCTGGAAATGCCAAATGCTTTGGCAGAGCTTTGCTTTAATGTGTATTCTTCTGATATACATCTTTTAAAAATTTCAGTTGAAAATCAGATTTATTTCTGTTATCTCATGTGTATTGCTCCTTTCAGAAGTGCATTAGGGAAGTATTTCTGATGAGGATTTCTTCTTGCCTTAGGTAGAAGAGTTAGTTTCTAAAGTTTCTTCAAGGGCATGATTTCGGTGGGGTGGTTGTGGTTGGTGCCAGACGTGTAAGGTATGTCTCTAAATACTGATTAGGAAAGATAAAGTGACTACAGATAGATTTATTTTATCAGAGCTGTGGTACTATATATATCTTTGTATTAGGCTTTTACACTGAAAAGGCTACCTCGAGATTTAATGGAGACCTAATCTCCTGCTGAAGGTTTTTAAGAATAGATTAGACAAATGTCTGTGTGACTCTATTTCTGTGCAGGAGGTCGACCCAAGTGTTCTCTGCAGAGCTCATCATGCCTTTTATCTGTGTGGTTTACATTTTCAACACCTGTTCCTGTTTATTAATAAAAAAGTATGTAAGCTAGATGATTGATGATACAGAGGACAGATAATTAATACAATGAAACATTATTAGAAAGAAGATCTGTTGGTCATTTTTCAAAGGGATAGCATATCAATTATTGGGGCCACCAACCTGTCCAGTGAGAGACCTTCTGCACCGTGATTTCACTTCCTTGCACTAACGGCTTCTCTCTCATTTAATTTCTTCATCAAGGCTTTGAGCAGGAATATTGTGGACTAGTTTAATTAGTCCTGGAGGGAGCAAATTATGAAGGCCGTTTTATTTCCTTGCGCAGCTCCTTCTTTAAGGTGAGAGTCCGAGGAAAGACTTGTATGAAGGGTTCAGAACAACAAAGCAATGGTCAGAAGACAGTCAGGACGTGAATGCCCTGAACCACCTCTGTGACCACCGGCGGGTCCCCTGAGTTCCAGAGAGTTGGGGGAATTTCCTCTTCGTTTGAAGAGCTCATGCCAAGAGCGACCTGGAGGAAAGCTCTAAGGGAGATGTAAAGAAGCTTGGTTGCTGCTTCACCTGCCAGTACAGGCGTACAAACCAGCTTATCAATACACAAAAAGTTCAATGCCAGCTAAATGCTGGCAATTTAATGTCTGGTCTGCCCCTAGCCCACACTGTACTGTGGGGATTAAAGGTAATTCTCCTTCTTATCAAATCAAGAGTCACTTTGACTAGGAATGGCATCAAACTACTCTTCCCCCTCCATATTATAGAATGACTTTCTACTTAGGTAATTGAGGCCAGGAGGCAGTCGGTTTTCCCCTGCCCCCGGTGGACCTAAGGCAGTTTTAGAGCTGTTACTTGTATTTTTCCTATCTCAAACTACAGCATCAAGGCTCCTGTTTGTTGTTTGTTTGGGGTTTGGTGTTTTGATTTTTTTTTTCCAGTACAGCTAAAATATTTTCTTTTACTGTAGTTGTTTTGGTGTAGTAGTGTAGACAGTTTTTGGCCTATTTTACTGTCAGTTATGAAAGCACTCCAAGCAGGGGATGTTGTTCAGTCTTTCTCAAAACTTTTAAACCTCTGCCCATCATCGTGGTTTCTGAGTGCCTTCCATGTAGAGAGAAGGACAGCAGCAAAGTCCCTGATGTACCACAATCTGTTAAAGTTAGGAACTTAACTAGCTTTTGAGTTTAGGGACACTCCTGCCATGCTACAGATACTGCTACAATGTGAAAAAAACACAGTGTCTATATTTTGTCTTGCACTTGCTGCTTCACATTACTGTTTAGTGAATCCTGTCATCAGTCTCAGTGTAGCAAATATTGCCCTGAAGTATAGAAGGAGTGGTTCCCTCTGATTTCAGTATACCTGGAGACAGTTTTTACCTCCAATATTGACCCAAGGCATGAGCTCCATCAAAAGACCTTCCCGGAGAAAAATGTGTGGCAAGTTACCCTTTGGCCCACTCTCTCTGGGTTTTTATTTTATTTTATTAGAGTACTATGATTTGGGACTTATCATGACACAGCAAATCCTGAGCTAATGTAGGCCCTGAAGCAAGCAGAGCTTTGTATTAGTTGAGAATCTGACTCTGTCTGCGCTCGGGGAATTCAGACCTGGCACCCTGCATCTTTATCTGTTCTCCCTTTCCAGGGATGCACCTGCTTTTTGCTACTCTCCAGTGACAGCCATAGAAGGGCATACAAGGGCATTTGGCCCTTCCTTTGTAATCCTCTGAAGGCTGCCAGGTAGCTTTGCATGCTTCTTTGAGTAAGTTATTTCCATCGTCCCTTCTATATATGGCAGCAGCAGCAGCAGTTTCCCTCATCCTAGCACAAAAAAAAAATTGAGCAACTGTTTATTTTCATGTGAAAATGAGTTGGTTTCCTTAGGTCCAGCTAAAGGTTTAGCAAATACCAATAAGCTCCAAAACAATTATAGTTTAGTGTTCTGATTTTTCATTTCCTCTGTAGAACTCGCTGACTATCGTGTTCCTCAGAGTTCATGTAATACAGCCATTTTAAATGTATTGGTAAGTAAAAAAGTATTTATGTTGTAAAGAGTTCATGTAATACAGCCATTTTAAATGTATTGGTAAGTAAAAAAGTATTTAAATGTTGTAAAACTATATATTTTTTCACTCCAGTAATGCCAAAATAGCTGAAAAGATTTTTTTCAACTTTTCAAACACAATTATCTCTAGTCAAGAGTCCAAATACAAAAGGATTAAAGAATACACTAAAAAAGAAATCAAATGAAAAGGGAAGATAGGGAACTTTATTCTTGGCTTTGGTGTGGTGGTTCGGCAAATTCTGAAATAATTAAAAATTCTGATCTTTTAAGGATATTTGTACTCGGCAGGCACAAACTGAAGGCAGGCATCCTCTTTGTATTCTCTGAAGGGTTGCTTTTGGTGCAGCTCCGCTCATGCTTGTCTGTTAGACCTGCAGCTTCCTGCACAGCGGGAGTGTGGTGGCCTGGGGCAGGACTGGAAAGCGGCTCCTTCCCGGCTCTTCTCCTCGCAGGGGTGGGCTGTGCTGACAGCCCCCTCCCTCCGGTTGTGGCTTCTGCAGCCGTGACCTCTCTCCAGAGCCCCAATCCCGTATCCCCTACATACTGAGGTTTGGCTCTCACCCTTGGAGTACGTTGCACCTGCATTTGCCCACCGGTTAACCCCAGTCCCTCACGACAGAGAATCATGGAAGAACATATTTGAAAATACCGAAGTAGTTATTTTCTTCCATCATGTATACTTGGAGACTATTTAAAACCTTATATGCACTAGGGAAGGTGGAGGCAAGTGGAGCTGAAATGTCATGTTTTCTTACAATTCCTCTATCCGCAGGAATTGAGTAGTATTTGCTATCTTAATTAGAGCATTGCCCAAAGTAAGCTTATTTTTGTGAAGAAGGGTTCGTACCTATCTCGTTACAGTTATAGTCTATGTCTGTATCCTGCTGTTTTCCAACACGTAACATTTTTTGTTCAGCAAGCTGGGACATGACTCTTTCTGACAGAAATAGACCTTGAGAATAGGGTTCAATAGAAATGGTGCATTTTTCACTCTAACAGATTTGATTCTAGTTTAGAACTACACTTTTTGGATGTGTTTTCCCGAAAGACAGGACAGTCTACTGATAAAATGCTCAGCTGGTGTAAATTGATGTATCACCTTTGCCTTCAGAATAGATGTTGCAGCATCAAAAATCTATTAATACCTGGCAAGCAAATTATGGAGGTTTTGTTTTTGGTTTTTTTTTTTTTAGTTTGTATCAGAATCACAAAAGGTTATTGTAAAGTGTTATTTGATTAATAAAACTCAGGTCCCTGTAGGGATGCAGCTTTCTTTTGAAGCAGGTGAGGTTTCCAGCAGTTTTGCCTTCTAGGCAGGTTCCACTGCAACTTATGAATACTTCCTAGATAAATAATTTAATTCATATACCAGTATGACTGAATTCTTACTGTTCCACAGTAAAGAGATTGTGTATAATGCAGGATTTAAACTTCCAGCAGCTGCATCACTTAAACCTGCACATTTAGACTTTGTAATTCCTCCGTGTTTCCTTTTAACAATCAGTAATGCCTTAGCCCAAAGGGATTGAAGCCTATATCTGAAGAAGATGCAATAACCACAGGTTACCAAAGAGTCTGATGGGATGAGGAGGACAAGAATAAAAAGCACACTTTTGCCTGACGGTTGTGGGTTTTCTGAAGTGGTGGTATTGTGTACGCTGTTTATTGCTAAGAACATTGTTTCTTGCACGGTCGGCTTTCCCCACGCCTCACCCAGTTTCTCACCATTGCCCTGAGAAGGGTTTGGGTCAAGGCAGCACTCCTGCACAGAGGGCTGCTAAGCTCTGGCTCTGGTCCCGCCTGTGCGCAGCCCAGGGGGAGCTGCAGCCCCTCTCCTGAAGAACAGGCTTTGACTTCAGCTCTGCCCTTTTCACACCGTTTCTTCTGCCATAAACGCATTCAGCGGGAACTTCCTGGAGAGGGAAATGCTGAAGCTTGTTTGCTGCCTCAGAGAAAGCAGCATGTAAGAGGGAAGCTGCCTCCGGGCATGTTTGTGGTGCCTGTGGCGGGCAGCCTGAACCCGGCTCCGTGGGCTGAGGTGAACACGTGTGAGCCGGCTGCCACCTGGAAGGTACCGGCTGCAACTGCGGGATGCGCTTGAACAAATATAGCTTTTCTTCCATAAGCTACAGGCTGACAAGCACAAAGGAGTGCTGATTTAAGTCAAAGTGAAATAAAGAGAGCAATGTAGGCCATAAGCAGAAGCAGTGTGAGAAACAAGGGAGATAGTCCAAGGCTTCTGAAGCAGTGTAACAATCTGCATTGCTGAGGGATGTCTCCGTGTGTGTACTGCTGAGGACAGGTTAAAGGGAGAAAGAGAGCAATGCGAAATACGTGTGGGCTCAGCCCTTCCATTTTCATATCACCTTATGTGCCAAAATCGGTAGCTCCTGGTTCTCTCATTGAAACTGTTTGCAGCACAGATGGAAGGTAAACAGCTGGCAGTGCTTTGGAAGTTACCAGTGGGGACAGAGCATTTCAACAACAAGTTAATCTAAATAAATACTTCAAGGTGGACATTTATAGTCACAGAAATAGCTAAGTAAAACCAGCACCCTCTTCTTCAGCAGAGCAGCTCCAAGTGTGCATTCAGAAGCGAATTTGCTTTGTATAGTGACCCGAGGAAGCGACTGCAACCACAAACACAGTGCAACTGTCAATGAATGAAGCACGGTCTCATCTTTATTGTGTTTTGTCGACAGAATTTAGCAGGTTTTTCTGTTTGCGGAGTCTCTATTACTTGCAGTATCACACAGGCAAGAGAGACTGTAGCTTGACGTTCGGCTCACAGGCTGAGTGCGGGAGGCTGGCACTTGGGAAATGAGTCACTCTCAGTGAGTGAAGTGAACCCAGAAGTCCTCAGTAGAGGTCAAACTTGGTGCTTTGTGGTGCTGTTGGTAGTAATTTTCAAGACAGAATAGATTACACTTTTAGAGAATACATTCTATTTTTTTTTCTTTAAATGCACTCAGATCCAATTACTAATGCCTATAAAGGGAAAATGGCTATGAATATAACTACTAGGAATAAGTATTTTAGAAATCTCACAATATCAACTTTTTCACCCGTTTCTGTTTTGATAAATGAGCTATGGGTATGATATTAATCTCTCACATAACTCCTGTCTTTATACTGTGTGAAAATAACCCTTAATTGTAGAACACGACAGATTTTCTTCCCTAAATGGAAAAGAAACAATTCTCATAAGCAAAGGAAGTTGCCAATAGATGGGGAGGGGAATTCTCTTTACTCAGTAACCCCATAAGCAACAGAAGGTCTCTTTTGTCAAAAGCCAACTGAGTTAAATTCCTTTAAAGTCTCTGTATGAATTTATAAATTATGTTTTTGATTAACAAAAAAGAGTGTCCTTGAATGTAAGTAGCATAAAAGGAATGTCCATTTGTATAGATAATCCACAAGCTTATGTATAAGGAAAGAAGGCGCTGAAGAATCATATTTTTGTTACAGGTTCACTTTAAGCTTATCGCCAGGGTACTTTCCATCATCTGAAATCTAATACTGTAATAGTCAGTGTCACAAAAATTACTTAGAAAGCTCAGGTGCTGTTGTACTTTTTGCTACATATATTAATTATGAAAAAAAATTGGATTAGGGCTTCACAGTATAGTGGCTATTAAGTGATATAGTATGAAACTGGTGGCCAAGAGTTCCTGAAATTTAACTCTAGGTGTGCTATTAACTGTATGATCTTGAACAAATTCCCTATACCTCATTTGTGATGCTTTTGCTTATGCTGAGCAACACCTGTACCTACCAAATAGACATGTTGATTTCCATAACTTTAAAATGAGTAAAGCAGTACTGGAAGTAAATAATAGTAACAGGATTCAGCCTGCACTCTCTCTCTTTGAATCATATGTGGTGTTGGTAGGTGGTCTTGTGCAAAGCAACAGAGCAATCTGTCATATAAAAAAATACAAAGTTCTCTTTCTTTCCTTTTTTTAACTTCTAGAGCTGAAATTTATATATCCTCAGCGTGAAAATGGCTTCTTATTACCTAGTTTGTAGAACCCTGGTCTCACTTACAGTGAAGCTTAGGCCCTGAAATGGGCTACACAAAATCTGGGATTTGAGAGTGTAACTGCTAGTTAAATGGTGTTAGCAATGACACTGTAGATGAATTTCAACCTTGAACCAAAATTTCAAAAGTAATAATCTCAGAAGTCAAATTCCTCAATTCTTGTCCAAGGTTGGTGTATCAGTGCAAATACTCTTGTATTCTGCAGGCTTCGTTTACTAAGTCCTAAAAAGATGACCTGATTTTTCAAATAGAAAAGTCTTTTTGGCATTAACTGAACCTGGAAGTGCTCACCACTTTAGAAAAACAGGTCATGTAACAATTCATTATGCACTCAGGAGTTTGATTTTAGACTCCTGGTCTTTTAAATATGCATCATGCTAGTCTTAGTATATAGATGCCCAGAGAGTGATGTATGCGTTGCAGTGAAAAATGCAGTAAACATATTAATTAGTAAGCATTGAACAAACCAAGTTCATTTCTGAAACAACTGATCTGCACAGCTGCCTGGGCAGATATTCTTCAGAAAAAGCAGAATGGGTTAATAAGGAAAAAAAAATGTACCTTCCTTCACTTTGACAGTTGTTTTTGAGTACTTCTCTTGTCTTGCTAATATTCTTGAGTGGAATCTGTTGGAGGAGCAGTATGTTGTTGATCTATAGAAGGAAGACATTAAGTGATAATTATATACACAAAAAGCTGGATAAAAGTCCAACAGCGTTTATCACTTTGTGGTTTAAACATTTCCAAAGCACAAATGAGAATAGTGGGCCATGTTTGATAGCACTTTGGGCTGATATAATACTATTTTGCATAAATATTTGCTAATTAATTTTAAAATGTACGGTAGGTATTATACACGGGTAATAATGCTTTGGCTGGTTCCCAAGAATGCTTCCAATATTAATTTTGTTCTCAAAACATACTGCAGATAATAAGCATTATTATTATGAATTGGGTTCATTTAAGATGTAAAACTGCTAGAGTTGCACAAGTCCTTAAGCACGTTATGAATATTTTAGCAATGCTCATGCCTGATGTAACCTAAATCAACAGTCATTTCAAAATGTATTTATTTTTACATAATATAGATTGTAATTAATCACGTCTTTTTCTGGGGGAGGAGGAGAGCTGGAACTGACCTCCTGGCAGATCTCCTAAGCCTTAGCTTTTCATGGAGATTCCTCTCTATTATTTTCATATGCAACTCTTTCTCCTGCCATGGGGTAAACTGTAAATGTAAATGGTCGTAGCTCCACTGCCTTAAGTGGAACTGCACCCGTTTGCCCAAGGTAAGTGTCTCTCCTCTATTGCTCTGCGATCTCTTTCTTTGCTCAGGAGTGCACAGAGTGGACTCTCTTCTGTATTGTCTGGTTCGTCTATCTCCAGAACTGCTTTCTGCTTCTTATATTCCTCTGGGCCTGAGCATCACTTGTATCCAAAATTCAAGGTTTGCAGAGACATGCACAAATGTTGTCTCGGCCTATCATTTACTGAGGAATTACTTCACTGTTGGAGCTGAAAGAATCACCCATTAAGAGCAAGGTTCATGAGAAAGTACTGATAGTTTGGCCCTAGAAGTCATTAACCTGTTTTCCATGTGGATATGAGTGCTGTTTGTTCCTGTGTTCAATGTTGAATAGCATTCATTTTTCCTGTATTTCTGTTGTATTTGACTATGCAGCACTAAAACACTCCAGAAGTTGCCATTGTGTAATTATAATAGCTAAGCACTATATTTTACATCCAGTTTTGACTTTTGTTCTCATTTTTACGTCTTAGTAGACTTCATTGGTATGGCAGAATATCAATAAATGGGTCTTTGGAGAATAGAGGCTCTAGGACTCCAAAGAAATGTAAGTCATTTATCAAAAGGCTACTGTGAAGCAGTAATTTGAATTTATAACGTGAAAAATAATTTGAAAATAATTTTATATATATAAAACCAGAACACAATGGTAGTAGGGAATCCTATAAAAACAAGCAGTACTGTCAGGTGTATGTAAGCAGGCTGCCAACTATTCATATTGCCAAGAGGTGAAAGAAGAATTTCTGTAATAAACTTGGTCTTATCAACTGGAAATGTCAGAAGGTGTGAAAAGACTGGGCATATTAATCAATCAAAATATGACTTTGAGTTATGAACTTGTCATGTGGCTACGAAAAAGGAAAATCTTATCACAGACCGTATCAGGCAATGGATTACCACCATTATATTGCTGAACTCTCATCCGGAATACGTTATCCGTTTCAAGCTTATTTCAGAGAGATGAATTCTCACCAGAGCAGGTTTGGAAAAAGGGGAATTAACATAACCAGCAAATGACAATCTACCTCAAGAGACAGGAACTGAGTATCATAGTTGAGTGAGTGCTGGGAGCAAATATGCTCTAAATAAATGCAGAGTGCAAGTGGAGTCGATCAAACCACAGTTACATAACGTAAAAAGAAATGTTAATTTTAAAGTAAGAGGATATTAACTGGCTATAAAAAGTCAGAATTTGCCCAGTTGTCTGTTGAGTAATGTTCTGGGTATGGCTTGCAATAGGAGTTTAGGGAAAACTATAGGGAAACGTCTTGTGTTCTCTTGTGGCCCCTAATTGCAAAGATGAGAGTTCATTTACAGAGATCCACTGCACTCCTCTGTGGTATGTTCCTTACTGTGAAAGACCACTTAAGACACTGGCTTACATAACTAGAAAACCGTGTTGAGGCAAATTATTTGGTGACCGTCTTACCATAAAAGTGAAACACAGAAATTATGTGTTCATTTTTGAGTTTTTGCCGTATTACAAAACCAGTAAGGCAAAGGTACGTGTTCATTGACCTTCAGCTAGAGTGGTGCCTATGTTAGCATTAGTATTAGTCCCTATGTTAGACCCTTTATATTGCTTTGGAACTTTAAAAATTCAAAAGGTACAAGTTAAAGCAGGCCCATGTCTTAATCCCTGGTATTTGTTGAGACCTAATAAATAAAAATGCATTTTTGTTGACTTTTCATTATAAAAGATGCTGCTGAAGGAAATAATGATAGCCAACCTTTTGACATAATTGTTTCAAGAATGAACCTGCCTACACTGTTGCTTAAAATCTTTGGTCCTTAATACCTTAGTGAAAACTTGGATGATATATAGTGTGTCAGAACAATAATTTCTCTGAGACTCTAATCCACCTGAACCAATCTGGACATGCTGTACCAAACAGCAAGCTCCCAGTGTGAGTTCAGATCAGATGGGTCATGTGAAAGTGGTCAGCTATCACCCAACTGGTATGACTGGTATGCAGCATGTATCCTGGAGGTTAGTCATCCTCCCTCTCCAGATACTACCTTCAGCTCTACACCTGAATCACAGTCTTGTGACCGTGGATGAGGGCTAACCAGCACCTTTAGGTTTATGGTACCTTGCTATCAAGAGCATCCAGCAACAAATCTCCATTGTTAAGTCTTCAAAATTAGCTTTCCATTCTGCCACATGGGCTGTGTGACCATGCATGCATAGATGTGCCCAGCAGCATGCAGTGGGATACATTTTGGTTCTCCAGTACAATGTCGGCATTTAGGTGAACAAAGCAGCACTCCTTAGGGCTGAAGGATTGTGACAGTCCCTAGCCTTTGTGAAATGTAGCCCACTCCCTTCCTGACTCCAGGTGCCCTGTCCATCTCACTCCATGTTCCTACAGCTTGTGCAGCAGTTTGTTCAGCATTCTTTCACTTCACTTCCTTTTTTTTTTCTTTTTTTTTTCTTTTTTCCTCTTACAGATGGACAAAAGAGGAAGAAATCATTAAGAAAGAAACTGGACTCATTAGGAAAGGAGAAGAACAGAGACAAAGGTAAAATAAAATTTTACATCAGCAAAGATAAAATGAGTAGATATTTACTGATTGGGTCTTAGTTTTGCATATGGGTACTCTTTTTGTGATATCCTTATAGCCGCCTTTTATTTCAGCTGACCTGATAATTACACAACCATACTGGTTGAGCACTATACAGATGATATTATTTTCTGCTATTACATTGCTGTTCAGGGATTATTTTTTTTCTTGTGCTTCTACCTTGCATGATAGCATTTATACTCCATTCTGTTAGTAACTTTTGGGATAAACTTTCTGTGTTTATTCAGATGGATTTTCTGAGGGCACGTAGCCATTTAGGGCTCAGTAGTTGCCCACAGCAAAGGTCAGCACTTTGTACTTATTCATCCTTGTATATATTTATCTACTTCCTGTTTTTCAGCATTGCTCATATCTTCTGGTTAACTATACCCAAGCATTTTTAAAAATCACTATGCTGATTCTCTTAATTTTAATTCCCCCCCCCCCTTTTAACTTCAGGCATTTCAAACATGTACCCCTCTGCTTTTATCTTTCTCCCATCTTCCACTGCCTTACTCTCATTTATAGAGATGTCTTACGTGCTCTCTCCATGTATAAAATACTATAGGAGCACCCCCTGTGAGGGCAAAATACCCCAGCACTACTCAAACAGCAGAATCTATATTTCTCTCCTTCCTTCAGGACATCTGTATTGACAGGGGTGTTGCGTTGGTCGGTAAGGGTACAGAGGGCCAGGAAATTGGAAGGAGTCAGGTTCCCAACCAGGTTGTGTCAGCAGAGTGAAAAGAACGCCACGTTGGCTCTTATTTGTTGCCAACAGCAAACGCTAGGCAAAAATAGCCCAGATAGCAGCACATGGCACCCTGCTTCTCAGGGTTTCTGTCCATGGTTGTTTCTGGTGTACTCTTCTCTGCCCTACTGAGTTATTAAAGATCATCTGCCCCACAGATACTCGCTGGGCAGATGCTCAATCCATGACGGCAGAGGGGATGAGCAACCAGGAAAGTGCTGGATTGTGCCATGTGGGCTGTTAGCCTGGCACAGTTGGTGAAAGGTGGCTGTTCTCCTGTGGAAAGCAGCAGCACCAGCATCTCCCCCAGCCTCAGGACTTAGGAGGGACAGCGTCGCCCAGCTTTCAGGTGACCAGCTGGCTCTGGAAAGAAAAACGTAAGGCCTCGTGTTGCTGGTCTCTGTAAGGATAAGCCCGCTGTGCTCACATTGTGGCCGAGCCCCACCACCTTCCCTGAACAGTTAGTCTGAGTTAACCACCCTCGGCGTGTGTGTCACAGCAAGCTGGAAGCATTATCCTGGTCTGTTCCACGGTGGTTTTTTAACAAGCATTTCTACCGTTTATTTTATAAAGAGAGTATCTTCCATTACTGGGCAGCCAGTCCAAAACAAACACTCTGCACTGTGGACATGGGTGTGCTCACACAAAAGGCCACGAGCACACACTTACCCGCCTAGGCAGGTCCCTAGTCCTCATGCCCGAAAGGAGTGCCTTCCTTCTGTTTCTTTTTGGTTTTTTGTGTTTTGGGGGTTTTTTTTTGGTAACTAGTCCAGATGCACCGTTGTGAGAAGGAAACAGCGAGACCAGGCCATAGGACGGGAAGCAGGGAAGCCAATTTCCAGAACACTTTATACAGATGAGTTGCATCTGCCTTAACGCAAACAGCATTTCCATCCCTTCAGCATCACTTTTGCAAGCACGGTTGCAGTTTGAAGAGTATATAATTAATTCCAAACATTTTGAGTTTCCTATATTCCAGCCTGGGAGACCCCACATACCAGGACAAGTAACAGCCGAGGAGGCCATGTTGTTAGGTCTTGCCTGGAGTACGTGCCACCTGAAAAGTCTTTTTTTGGATAAGACTTTTTTTGGTGATCTTTTTTTGGATAGATAGGGTCCTGAAGGTTAATCCTGACAACAACGCAGCACCGTGTGATCCTGCGTGTGGGTTGCAGCCAAAGATCACTGAGAGGTGCCTGGCACAGGAAGCCACAGAGGTGGAAAAAAAGGTCACTGTGCTGATCACCAGGGATGCACGATGGAGACCCTGCTGCAGGGCACACGAGGCGTGAGCCTTGCACAGCTTGTAGTGCATGCGGTCAGCGTTGTGTCTTTGTGTGTGGGCACTTCCTGAGAAGAGCAGGGAGGACTTGTGTCCTTAGTCTTGCCTGACAAACCCTCTCCTTTAGCAATGACGTGCACTGAACCGCCCTAGGATGTAGACTTCTGGAGTTGTTCTCTCTGGGGAGGTACCACCTCTCTCCAATTTGTGCCCGTGACTGTTCTTCCTCACCCCGCCCTACCAGGTGTCTGTGCTTAAAAAGCACAACTAAAAGGATATGGTACTCATTTCTTCTAGGACTGTTTGGAGATATCACTCATATCTCTCCAATTTGTGCCCGTGACTGTTCTTCCTCACCCCGCCCTACCAGGTGTCTGTGCTTAAAAAGCACAACTAAAAGGATATGGTACTCATTTCTTCTAGGACTGTTTGGAGATTAATCACTCATATTTTAGGACTCTGTCCAGTCTGTGGAGTTTTTATTCTCCTAACATCACATTTTATTTAGATGGGTCAGTCAATCAACCTGTCTGTTAAGTGAGAGTTTCAGCAAACTGTTATACTTCTCAAGGCCAACAAAGACACTAAAGTAGAATTGAAAGCACTTTAAATGAGATTCATATCTTTATTTTGTCCTTTTTGACAGGTACATCTGTTGTCATCTCATTAAAAGGGGAAAAATTGTAAAACAAGTGTTTTTACATCTCCGAGTGACTCACCAGAGCAGGATATAGTAAAACTTGCCGGATGTAAACAGACGAAACAGGAGAGCAGCACTCCACCCAGATATTTAAGCAATATTTTCAACTTCCATCATTCAGTGTCCTTGCTTTTCTCTACCCAGCCTCTTTGTTATTAATGGCCATCATGACTCTCAGTCGTGCTGTCCACATATGTCTCCAAACATTTGCTTTAGCTGCTAACAAACAGTACGCAGGCTGGAGGGGCAGTAAAATGTCAGTGCTGCTTGGAATAAGAAATTCTCAGGATGCTCTGCATGCTGGCGGCTGGGTACTGTTCCCTTACAAATTCACTGCTAATTTTGACGGCAGCAGAAGTGGAGTCTTTTGTCCGTCTCCTGCCAGTGATATGGGGGACAGCGTAAGCACGCCTACTTGGAAAGTACACACAGGCATTCCTGAGAGATGCCTCCCAGAAGGGATTTCTCCTGGAAGATTTTATCAGTAAACCAGCTCCATTTTGCCTTGGTTCCAGTAAACCCTACAGGTGAACTGAGTGACCTGCTCAGAAATAATAATCACTTGTTAATGTGATTTGTTGAGCAACTGAGAATCATCCCTTTTCCTGGTGTTTCTGTGTGGAATGTAAATACTTGACAGGTTCGTCTGTGGGCCTTAGCAGAGCTGCTGTATATACTGGAGTTTCTGAGAAGAGGCCTTCCTGGTAACTCTGTGGCATATGCAGATCCAGAAGTAGATGTTTGATTTTTCTTTAGTTCAAAATTCTTGAAAACATCTTCCATGTTTACTTCCCAGCCATGCTCAGTAAATTTAGAGGTATTTCTTAATGTTTTCATTTGTTCTTCAGTAATTCAACGTATCATGATGTTAGAATGCCTTGGCACAGCCTAAAGACAGAGCTGAATAGATGAAGTTTCTTTTTTATTATAGTTTATCAGAAACGTGTTTTTCTCAAGGCTTTCCGGCACTCCACTGTGCTTTTTTAAAAGCTTCAAAAATGTTTCTCATGCTCTCTAAAGGGTTTTTTTTAAGCAACACACTGTCATATTTTATACTAAAGTCAACTAAAGGACTGAAGAACCTGTCATTTTTTTAAAAAAAAAAACAACAAAGACCTACCCACAGAAAAAGCCTAAGTAATTGCAAAGGCCTTATATCACTCCTTGAACGTCAATGAGCTCTGACTAGCTGGAGAATGGAGTTTCAGCCACAGAGCTGATGCTGTGAGAATATTGTCGTATCTCGAGTCTTCTGGAGTCAGTGCAGTGTTTTGACGAACCTTCAGATGGAGGAAGTTTTGCCCTTCCCGTTATGGATCGAAGTTTCCATTTTCCTTATTTTCTTGCTTCCATCACTCCCTCCACGGATCCAAAGTAATTAATTTCAGTTAGCAAAACAGAGTTACCCAGTCTGGCTAACTGGGGAGGTCAACTTAAAGATCCCTTTAAGTCCATTT
Source organism: Aptenodytes forsteri (assembly GCF_000699145.1). NCBI lineage: Eukaryota > Metazoa > Chordata > Aves > Sphenisciformes > Spheniscidae > Aptenodytes > Aptenodytes forsteri. Next base: position 3,001,064 of record NW_008796187.1, on the reverse strand, counting down.
AAATATCCCTTTTAAGCATAATATTCTCTGAGGTGTCTCCCACTCTATTCCTATCATTTAAATAGAGGTCGTATAAGCACCTCATTAGATCTTGGTCACAAGGTTTTAGCAGCTCAAAACCAGCGCTTAAGCTGTACTTAAGAAAAAAACCCCAAAGCACTAAGGAGACTATCCAAAGTTGCTGTATTGTATGCTGTTCACTTTATTGACATTGAAAGCCTCATTAGGGTCTAGAGCATAGACCTCACTGGTTCTTAATAGACTGCTATGGTTTGTGGGATGGAAACCACAATTTTCACCAGCTGAAACTTCAGAGAAGTCTTTGTAACTATACTTGAACGGGGTGGCATGAGGCCAAGCAAGCTAACTGTATGGGTCAACATCCTGGCTATCATCATTTGATTAGCAAAGAAAAGGATTTCTGGTGACTGAAACTCTTATTTGATCTGGCTGGGAGTTTTTCTATGACATGCTGCTTTTTATTAGAAAATGCTGATTTGCCATCACAGAAAGATTTCTTAGGAACATACCACTTTCGATCAACATCTTGTTAAGAAACTTTCCTCAGCTGCAAGATGCACTTTCTGGTAAAAGAAATTGTGCACTTCTCCAAAATAGCAAATCGTCTCCTGTGCCAGTAAACACTAAAAACCAGAATGGATCAAAAGTGAAGTTGTAGGCTGCTGTTTGGGCTAAGGATATGAGTCTGCATTTCCACACTGATTGCCCAGTCTGTCAGGTTGTTTCACATTTTTACATGGTGCTTTCTGCAAAATTTCTTTTTAAGCTGCCCGCTCTGATGATTGAATAAGGGATCAAATTTTTGTTGGTTTTACAGAAAGTAACTAACTTAGCAGCTTTGGCACTCACTTAGTATATGTACAACAGACCAAAGTTTGAGCCCCTGCTCTAAGGAACGTTTCTTCATACAAATTAAACACCTCCAACAGTAGGGATCCCCAGCCTACAGCAGTAAATAGGCAGTTGGAGCTTTTAGCTTGATTGTGAGACCAGAGCCTCAAACCTACACATCTTAGATCTGAGTCAGTGCCCTTTCTCCCCCATCAATGGGTTGCTAAATACTTTGCATGACTACAACTCTTCTTTTTTTTTAATGAATCTGAAATGACAAAAGGGATAGTGTTCACTCTAATGGACATGACATTACCTGTCCAACAGGAAAATTGTTGGGATTGAATAATTCTGAAGAGTGGTGGGCAAAACATGCTCCCCACCACCACCCCTGACAGCACATGCAGATGCTAGTTTTGGTGGGAACTTGAGGCTGTAGCCAATCTGCGGAGAGTGCAACCAATTCTCTTAATTTCAACAAATGAGCAAAAAGTTACTGGTTTTGCCAATTCTTTAACGTAATTACCACTGCCAGCCAGTATCGCTTCAATCTGTATTTAGTCTGAAAATCAGCCAGTTGGTTTTCATCCAGTTCCCCATCTCTGCCAGATATTGAGAAATCGGGAAAGTGGTTCATGTCCTCTGAGAAGGAGGCCTACAGCAAAGCAGCCTAGAGCAGAGGTTCAGTGTCCTTTCACTGTTACACAGGCACGTTGAGCAAGAGCAATTAAAAACCTGGTGTCCCACACCTGAGGGTTTTCAAGGAGGAGCAACACCTACTTCGAAATACCAGCCTTTACGTAACGAAGTCAGGGAGAGGGTCATTTTAATGAAATTCCTTTAATGAAGCAGTGCTGAGACCTCATCTCCTGCTGATCTCATCCCAGTTGATCCTAGTGCTGTAGGATCAATGGCATCAGCATGCTGTTGGGCTACATACTGCTGTCCCATCCTAATTTGAAGCACGAGTGTCTGTGAGCCAAAACCTGTCCAGAGAAATATTTCATGTTCAGGATTTCATTTGGCTCTGTGGTTTTTCTCAGGAAATGTTGTGGAAGGACAGATAAGTAGGGATGCTGGAGGTATAACAAAGTACCCGGTTAGACAGCCAGAAGGGGAGACATGTTGCATATGTGTGTTTCAAGTTTGTGGTCTTAAATGTTCATTAGGAAGATAATTCAGAACAGTAAAAAATTTTAATACTAATACTCTCATCACTTTATAGGCACACGGTGCTGGGTACAGGAGGGACGGGTCTAACTCTGGACTCCTGGAACTGGCAATCCTCGCATTGCTTGATACTCATGTGATGATGTTCTTTCTCATCCTAAATTAAATGCAGACGGTTTTAGATATTCTACTCACAGGTCATCTCCAGACTTGCTTGATATGTGAGGCTCTGCTTCCTGATTTAGTTTTGTCTGGCCACCAAAGTTAGTTCATGTCTTAACATTTCATACTTCTAAAAAGCAGTAATGCTTCTCACCAAATCAGAACAATGGGCCCTTGTCTCTTTAGTACGATAGGCTGATAGTGTCCTCATTCAAGATTCATAAAATATACTCTTCTTATCAATGCCTTACTTTAATCTTAATGATAATGCAAGCCTAGATAAAATTTGAAAGTGTCATCAAAGATATAGTCAGACTTTAAGTCCCAGGAGGACCTTTGGTCTTTAATCATTTAGATGATTGTGGCAAAAGAGGATGAGTATATAAGGATTTTTTTGTTTGCTTTTTTTTTGTTGTTGTTGTTGCTTTTTTCATACTTTAAAAAAAAAATTGTTGCTTTTAATCTCTGGTGCTTTATTTATTCCTGATACAGGCAGGTCTGAAGCTGGAACCTCGTAGAAGTTGCACCCATTTTTACCAGGATGAATAGAGTCAATAGCTATTTTTTCATTCCATTTGAGCACAAAACAGTTCTGGTTGGCAGTCTGGCCCAATGGTTTTGGTTCTACTAATCTCGGATAGGTCCAGATTTGAAACTTAATGATGAGACTTTGAACATTAGTTGTTGTTGGCTGATTCATTGGAGAGCATTTTTCTGTTTTGTAAAACATTTGAGCATTTTACTTTGAGACCTGAAGTATATGCTGGTTTTGTATATTACAGTTATATTGATGTGGGATGGGATTATGTTTTCTTGTTAATTGAGAGAAGCCTGTATTCTCCTGTATTTCTGTATGTCCATCTATATTTTTGTACTGTTACAAAGGACCTTTATACTGATATACCACTATTAAACTGGTTTAATCTTACTAGTATGTTAAAGCAGTATAGTTCTTGTATATAATTAAAACCATGTACTTGAAGGCTTAGTCTGAATAGTGGATGCACTTACAAGCTCCCTGTACAGGTAGGTGTATACCCTCCTGACCTGTAGTGAGACCCATGCACGTGCCTGTACCCCTTGACTCTGGTGCCCTGCAGCACTTGTGAGAAAGAAGCCTGGTAAAGGGGTCTGAAACATGAGAGAGCTGTGGCACGGTCCAGCTAGGCTCCCCAGCCTCAGGATTAGGTTACTGGAGCCTCTGATGGCCCCCTGTACCATCTAGATGTAGCCAAAGGTGCCTGACTTCCCGTTGCTTTCAGTGGAAGTTAAGATCTAATTAGATCTCTTCCCAGTTGATTTTCCAAGATTCTGTGTGGTATATCTTGCATGATCCAACTGGAAACAGGATTCAGATACCATGAGCTACAATTGCCTGGCACGTCTCCACTATTATTTTATTGTTTGAATGTTGTTGTTATTATGCAGTCCAGTACCTCATTGGAATTATTATATATTTAAAGGGATTTCAGATTGTTTTTCTTTTTAACAGCTTAATACTTAATTCTTTTTGTACTAAATAAGTACAGATGTTCAAAGATTCTGTGTGGTATATCTTGCATGATCCAACTGGAAACAGGATTCAGATACCATGAGCTACAATTGCCTGGCACGTCTCCACTATTATTTTATTGTTTGAATGTTGTTGTTATTATGCAGTCCAGTACCTCATTGGAATTATTATATATTTAAAGGGATTTCAGATTGTTTTTCTTTTTAACAGCTTAATACTTAATTCTTTTTGTACTAAATAAGTATCAGATGTTTCAGTAAATATTACTTTTTTGTTGTTGTTGCAGAATTTATTCCCCAGGCTTTTGGAATGCCCTTGTCCCAAGTGATTGCTAATGACCGGGCCTATAAGCTCAAGCAAGACTCTCAGAGAGAAGAGCAAAAAGAAGTTTCAGATTTTGTGGCCTTTCTCTTGCCGTTTGGAACTAAAAGGCAGAACAAAGAACTTTCAAGCAGTAACTCATCTCTTAGCTCAACCTCAGAAACACCGAACGAATCCACTTCTCCTAACACACCCGAGCCAGCGCCACGAGCAAGGAGGCGTGTAAGTAGGCCCATCACAACGCGGTGCATGCCAGTAGCTCCAGAGGGTCTAGCCGGAGCAGAAAAAAAACCCTGTTGTGTCTGTGGATTGTGGAATCTTTCTTCTGTCATGTTCAAACAGTGATTTTTTTTTTTTAGGTGGAAGCTGGCTTGATCAATATCAGAAAATTCTTACTGTAGTGGAAATCTTCTTTCTCTGGTGCTGGTGGGAAAAGGTCATATGGACTGTGCAAGTCTCATAGATCCTAAAGTGACAGAGAGATTATTTAGAAGTCTTCCGGTTTTCATTTCCTTTATCTATCTCCTTCTCTTTAGGTGTTTTAGATTTAACAAATTCCATCCGTCTTCGACCTCATTTTTTCAGCTGGCGAAGACTAAACCTATGTGATTGGTATATATGTATGCTTATGTTAATTTAGCTCCACAAACTTGGGAAAAAAATCTAACTATTAATCCCTACCCTAATATTAATAAAAATCCCTCTGGTATAATTCTGATCATGTCCTCAGTGGTAAGAAAGAAGTTGTCAAAGTAAATTTGTACCAGGCTCTTTGAAGGAAATTTCTGCATACAGGTTATGGAAATGCCTTTGGCAGCAGAACACAGTGCAGTGGTTTGGGTTGAATGTTAATCCTGCATGTAAGATAGGTACCTGGTAGACCACTTATTTGCAGGGTTCTGTTCCTTGTAAGTAAATTTTATGCTCTGAGCTTTCCAGTTTTCCAGGACTGCAGCTAGCAACAGTATTAGAATTTTTTTTGTTGTTGTTACCATGGGGTAGAGGTTCTAAAATTACTGCTTTTTAATTTCATTTGCAATGGAGGGAGAAAAAATGCATAATAAAATACTTTCAATAAAAACCCCTGTTAAGTAATCTGAGAAAGAATTTGGGGTACAAGAACAGACCCTGGAAAATAAAATATTTTCTTAGGATCTTCACCTTCTTATCCCTAGGATGAAACCTGCTTCAGAGAAATGCTATGTAGGGCTCTTCAAGCCACGGTGTTAAGAGGAGTAGAACTGGAGTAAATTGCAAATTAATAGAAGATTGAAGAGCCTCATGGACCTGCCTTCTTTCCCTCTAGCTGTCAGCTGAAGCTTATACTTGAAGCGTCTATATTCTGCCAGCAAATAGTTGAGGTCATGATATTTGAAGATGATTGCATTCTTCCATATGCATAATGCACATCTGTTGGCCTGTCCAGACCATATGAACAGGCAGTTGTGTTCACACAAAAGTGCAAAGTACACTTGAATATAAATGTGAAGGGAAACCCACTAACTTCTTTCAGAATTTGGCATAGGCAGTGACAAAAAATAGAAATTCACCGTATACATCCATTGGCTTCAGAACCTGTTTTCATATGAGGGAAAGATAATTCATGTGTCCAGATATGGGTCATCTGCTATTCTTTTCACAAAGTGCGATAAGATCTCTGACATACATTTGACCAGCCAGCGAGCAGAAGGAACCTGGATCCTTTGTTACATCCAAGGGATAGAGCCCCATCAGGATCAAGTTCTAGAAGCCTGTGGGGGTTTTGCTTGTTTGGTTTGGTTTTTTGTTAATACCAAGATTGCAGCTTTCAGGGTGTTGAATTTGAGCCTTTAGTCCATGAGGATGCAGTAGCACATGGTTCATCTGCAGAGAAGTAAGAGTAGACGAAGGTGGGCAGTGTGACGTGGAAGTAGCTGGCATTTTCTCTCGGGAATGAACCTCAAGTTATTCAGTAATGTACTTCATGAATTGTCAATTTTTTAACATTAATATCAACTCATGTCCCATATCTTGTCTGTCTTCGGCCTTTATACTTCTGCTTATCAGTGTACTTACTGTACTCCCCTGAGTTTTTTTAGAGGATGGTAAGGAAGCCTGCACTTATCTTTTATCTCTTGGGCAGCGTTGCACTGTTTATTTTCAACTATATCAAGGCAAATGCTTAAAAAAAAATTAAAAGAATTATTCATTAGTACATGCAACTGATACAACAAGGTTCTCGCACAAATGCTGCACGGACAGCTGAAGTGCAGTCCTCTTAAACTTAAATTGGAGGGGTTGTTTATCGCTGTACCATTCACTTCTTTGCAACTGTGTCATTCATTTTTGTGTATTCCAGTGAGTCTTCAAACACTCAGCTGAGGCTTTCAATAAGGGATATAAGGTAATGCTGGCTGCAGAGCTCACGGTATGAGTGCTGTGGTTCTCTCTCCTCCAAGAGCTAGACAGAAATCACTGTTGCTGCATTTTCCGTGTAGGATTTTTGCCCAGCAGTTGGAAGTTGAGACCCTGGTCATCCAGCAAGGCACTTTCTGTGTGCTTATTATAGAGAATATTCCGACTCTCTGTTAATATATTTTTTTATATATATTATGCAGCCAAAATTTATTCAAGTATCAGGAGCTCAGTCATACAGCTTTACTACTCAAATAGCATGATGTATGAAGTGAAAATGGATCTGCCACAGATAGTACTTGATCCCATGCATACTCTGTGATATTGCACATCTTTTCAAAAGAGAAAAGCTTTCTGTAACTCTTAAAAAGTAAAGAAAAGCTTCATCTGACCTTCATTCCACACCTGTCCCTCTGGCATTTATTTTCTTTTTGCTCTTTCCATTTCCATCTTTAATCTCCACTTTCCTTCATGTTTCTGTGTGCTTAGCTTAAGACTTGCCCAGTTTATTTAGATTTTGAGCTTGTCGTGGTGGAGCAGGGACTGGTATCCATTATGTGCAAAGGTAATGCCTAGTAGATGGAACTTGATTTTTCTTCGGTTGCTGGGCATTGCAGTCCAAGTAGCGCTGTGTCTGTCCCGGAGTAGCGGGCAGCAATGTGCATGATCTCCTGCTTCGTTCCTCAGCAGTCATATAGGTCTGGCTGAGCCCATGCTAATAGGTCTGGCTGAGTTTGAGCTGGATCCACGGAGTATGTTGGTAGTGTTTTCTGTGCACTTTGAAATTTAAAATCAGAGCTGGCCTGGACTTGGCATTGCCAAGCAGTGCGGTACTTTAGCCGCTGAACTCAAGGTCACTCTCCCTAAAGCCAGGTCAGTGCCCCAGTTAATCCACAACTTTGATAAAATGCCCAAGGATAATGGTGAACTGACTGTATTTACATCTATTTTAGGGATCTGAATCCGACTTAAGTGACTCTGTGATAGTAATGACTCATGAGGTGAAGATGCTTTGCAGACAGGGAAGGAGCAGTAAAGGCAGGGTATAAAGGAGGGCACCTGTCGTACAGGAACTGCCTGGGAGCTGCAGCGGTGAGGATGGTGTTACGATTTTCTGTGTCAGTCGACTAATTTTGATGTCTGAAACCCTAAACTCTTAAAAACAAAATAGAAAAATTGTTCAGTTGGAATTTTACACACAGGGATCGTAGCTGCAGATTCTTGTTTGGTTTTGGGGTTTTTTTTTGTTTCCCTTTGGCAGGAAATGGTAAAGGGAATCAAGCAAATGTACTTCTGAGAGACATCAAAAACCAAGGTCAAGGTTGCATTTTAAAGGGTCTAGTAATTGTTTAGAGATGTGGGTCCCAAAAAACCTAAAAACTTCACTGTGTTTTATTTGTAAGTCTTCCATGAGTTATAAGAAACAGAACTATACCTGATAAGTTAGATGCTTTTTTTAAAAGATATTATGAACTAAAAATTTTTAAATTAATTTCAAATCTCAGTGGACTTTGTATAAGTTGCCTCTGAGTCGGAAATCTTTGTACAGTTCAGTTGTCTAGGCTGATGGAAGAAAATACTTCTAGAGCTTGAAATTCCCTAGCAGTTTTACAGTTCTCATTTAATAGACGTAGAGATCTCACCAGCAGTCTATGAAATACCTGTCAGCAGAACAGCGTGCTTTTAAGAAATTAGAGTTGTCAGCAAAGTTTTGAATGGGAATTTACATTTTCTTCATTATTTCTTAGGATAACATGCTGGATCCCTGTACAGTACATTTTATGTTATGGTAAAATGTATCCTTTGTTTCAGAAAGAAAGAAATTAATTTACAATAGATATTTTTAATGAGAATTAAAACCAAAATTTTTGTTTTATTATTATTTATAAGCCTAGATGTCCCCTAAAATGTTTCTGCCTGTTTAGTTTAATAACAATTGAGGGAAATGGTCGTTTTGAAGTGACAGTAATCTTGTGGTTTAAAAAAAAAATCTTATTTTTCAAGTGTGAACATTGAAACATGCCATAAACCTCCTGCTGCTTGTGCTGCTTTATCCTTTACAGACTGCTTGAACTTCTGTGCCTTGCTGTAATCCAAACATAGTTTTCAAAGCTTTCATTGGAATTTTAATGATTTTAAAATATTAAGATACATGAAGTAGAATTATCTAAAAAATATTACCCCTCTACTTCTCTGGTGTGCCTTTGTGCTGTGATAGCATGGGATTATTTCAGTCTCTGTAGTTGTATGTATTTGTGTTATTAGTTAACTGTATGTGGTGTACGGTTGTAAATCTATTTGCATCATTTTCACTGATACAATGGCCCAAGCTGCAGAAGTAGTAGGGAATCAGGTTTAAAAATGTGTATATATCTCCATGCACATAAATATCGTACTGCTGAGGTGCACACACAGACCATGATTCATCCTTGTCCTGCAGTATGTGCAGGCTTACAACAATAAAAAGATGTGCCGAGTGAGTGGAAAGCATTTAGGTTTTTTCAGTATCTAATTTGTATTCCTTGTAGTATGGTAATAATAGCATTGGTACCATTGTGATTTCCCTATCCATTCCACTGGTATTATAAGTTCATTAATTTACAAAAACTGTGTAGCAAATTGTATTTTTATATTAGTTTGTTTAAAATGCAGGTAGGCAAAAGTCTTTGTTACATAAGGTCCTGTGGCATTTAGATTTCTCCAGCCGTCCTGATTGTTCATGTGTGTGTATTTTACAGGGCGCGATGTCTGTGGACTCCATTACAGATCTTGATGACAATCAGTCACGATTGTTAGAGGCTCTCCAGCTCTCCTTGCCAGCAGAAGCCCAGAGCAAGAAAGAAAAGGCAAGAGATAAGAAACTAAGCCTGAACCCTATTTACAGACAGGTTCCCCGGCTTGTAGATAGTTGCTGCCAGCACTTGGAAAAGCATGGTAAGAATATTTCGTTTTCCCAGGAGTGGCAGATATATTTTTACTATAACATAAATAAATGCGTATTTTGAGAAGCAAGCATATACTTCCAATTGCAAGGACATCTTTGAAAGTCAGACACTTTCCCTCCTATTTTGCCTCTTGCTAAAGATACTGTCTTACAAATAATTACTTAGATGATATCTTCCCAAACTAAGGATCTATGCTACAAGCTTGCAAACTGGCCCATACAGCACAGGGGAAGAGACATTTCTTGGAGGTCGTTCATCTCATACTGGAGCGCTGAGCTCTGCAGAAATGGCTCTTCACACCACATGAGTTTACCCATACCTTGAGAACGAAAGTTTGAAATGTGCCAGTCAGCCTGGAGTTATTCTTTGCAACCCATGGATCTTAAGGTGTAAGAGCTAAATTAACTGTTTATAATACAGTGCAAGACTTAACTAGAAACAGCACTTGAAGGTAGAGGCTCAGAGAAAGGAAAAAAAAATCCCATGCTAAATTATATTAAGCTCCGAGAAGCTTTTTCCTGTTCACTACAAGGCTTGCAGGCTGGCTACTCAGTTTTTGTCTGGCTTGAGTCCTCCTGACCAGCCTCAGGCTCATGCCTGCTCTCTCCGAAGGGAATTATAAACTCCTGCCAATATTCTTCTCATGTCTTCATGATTGTCCAGACATAAACCTCCCACCAGCTTTATGTAATGCAGAAACAATAGTTAATCAAGGTATCTGTTCAACATCTCTCCCAGTGTATCTTAGTCTTGTAAAGATTTTTTTATGAGAATTGAAATAACTTGGCCACAGCAAGACGGAGTTATCACATGGCCAGATAACAAACAAACCATTAAGTAATGATGACTGCAACACCAAGTGATGCATTTGATGCCTAATTTGACCAGAAAGAAATAATTTACTGACTCTGAATGAAAGGCTTTTGCAGATGAGGGACTGCAATTTAAACAACAATGCTAAACTTTTACAACACATAATTGAAAACCATGTTGCTTACAAATATATAAAGGAAAACTGCGAAAGAGAGTCATCGTTAGCCTTTTACAGATGTCAGAGATGGCTGACATGGCTGACAAGTAAGTGTGGGGATGATTAAGTTTGAGATGAATGACTTCCCTCCCTTTAAGCAAGGGTAGCTGAGTTTGGAGAACATAAAAGTGTCTAAGTCAGCCAAAAAAGCCATCCAGCTGAGTATCCTTTGGATACTGTGATTTTATGTCACTCGAACATCTGTGATAAATCTTTTAATCCACTTAACCCACTGTCATAACAAAGATTCTTTTCTATACAACATTCTTATTAAAATATTTGCTTTACATTAAAGTTTCCTTTTAAAGAAAATTTATGGGGGTTTTTTGTGCATTTTCTAAGAGTGCACTGTAGTACCCCACAACACAATAATCTGAGATAATTTGGGGCAAATATTGATGTTCTTCAATTTTCAATTTAATCTGCCATCCTTTGATAATTGAAAACCATGTTGCTTACAAATATATAAAGGAAAACTGCGAAAGAGAGTCATCGTTAGCCTTTTACAGATGTCAGAGATGGCTGACATGGCTGACAAGTAAGTGTGGGGATGATTAAGTTTGAGATGAATGACTTCCCTCCCTTTAAGCAAGGGTAGCTGAGTTTGGAGAACATAAAAGTGTCTAAGTCAGCCAAAAAAGCCATCCAGCTGAGTATCCTTTGGATACTGTGATTTTATGTCACTCGAACATCTGTGATAAATCTTTTAATCCACTTAACCCACTGTCATAACAAAGATTCTTTTCTATACAACATTCTTATTAAAATATTTGCTTTACATTAAAGTTTCCTTTTAAAGAAAATTTATGGGGGTTTTTTGTGCATTTTCTAAGAGTGCACTGTAGTACCCCACAACACAATAATCTGAGATAATTTGGGGCAAATATTGATGTTCTTCAATTTTCAATTTAATCCGCCATCCGTTGGTTGACTTTGAGAAATTTAAAGATTGCAGAAGACAGACACTACTGTTTGCATGTTGGCTTCAGGGATAATAGAGGAGACTCTGTTCTAGCAACAATCCTGTAGCAACATTATTCCAGGCTATATGATGGACCAAGTTTCTGATTCTGAAAAAACTTACTCGTATGCATAAGTCCTTTAGGCCAATTTTTCAGCAGCAAATCACCTAGGGGTTTCTCACGAATGCTTTAAATGATCATTTTGAACATTATATGACAAAAAATTGTTATGTTTTTAGCTATAAAAGCCCCTGGCCTTGTTCACCTTCCCTGTTTTCCCTGGGATCATGTCCCAGAGTTGTAAAGGCTTGACTTCCTGCAGACCCGCAGTGTAAAACAAATACTCTATGTTTGTGCAGGAACTGGTAACCAGCATTCAGTTTTTGCCCAATGTGAGTATCTCCATCTCAGATGATTCCCTGCCAATGTTCCTGAGTTTACTAAATGTTACTGCATCATTGTAATTTTCTGTTAACCAAAGATAGAAGAGTATTTGAAGAGAGGTGTGGTGTTGAGACTAAAATCTAAGAGGCAGACTCCTATCTGTATGTTTGTGCAGGAACTGGTAACCAGCATTCAGTTTTTGCCCAATGTGAGTATCTCCATCTCAGATGATTCCCTGCCAATGTTCCTGGGTTTACTAAATGTTACTGCATCATTGTAATTTTCTGTTAACCAAAGATAGAAGAGTATTTGAAGAGAGGTGTGGTGTTGAGACTAAAATCTAAGAAGCAGACTCCTATCTAAATTTCTCTGATGAAAATCTGCAACTCCAAACACTACTGCGAAGCTACACATCTCTAGCAAGCAAGTGTAGCCTCATGGCTGTCAAAAGGCATTTTTTCTGCAAGGTTATTTTACATCTCCTGTATGTCAGTAGAGAAAATGAATGTTGCAGAGTAGCCTTTTGAAAACTTACGGAGAATTTCATCCTTTTTGCAAAAAATGTCTAACTGTGTAAAATGATATTATGTACACAGCTGCTTAAGTCTCTGAGATTTCCATTCACATTCTCATTGCTAAAGACCATGTCACCTCTAAGGTGACATTTACTCTCAAATTTTTCAGTTTCTGTTACTCAGCAAAGTATGTCAATTCAACAACCACGTTATCATTTGTTTGATATTCTGGTAGTATCTACAGGGCTAGAAGAAGGTTTGAACTGATTTCTTATGGAATAGCAGGCAACACCCATTTCCAAATCACTGTAAGTCTAAATGACACAAGAGGCACACCTTCTGCACTTTGCCTGAAGTACAACAGTACTTCTTTATAGCTTTCCCTCTATATAACAGCTGTCCCTACCCTATGAACTGCACACAACTCCCAGGTAGTTCCTCCCTCTCATAATCTGCCTGAGTGCCCTACTTACGTCCCTTTGGAGGAAACTCTCAGCTTTGTCTTGACAGGCACTATAGAGCCAGCGGGTAACCCCAAACACCAACTGCTTCCTGTATCCAAAGACACAGCTCAGTGCCTAAGTATTTAGTTATTTTATTGCCTGTTTCCTTTGATGTCAGTCCTGGAAGTGCCACCTCCAGATGCTGAGCAGCGCCTCGCTCTCTGCATACCTCTGTCCCTCACGGAGTAGCGGTGGCACTACCAAAAATGGCATCACAAGAAATGCCACGGAGATGCAGTTTTGTGGGTTAGGTGATGTGAGGTCCTTAAAAACTACAGTGGATGGCTTCTTAATCCAAGACAACTGAGTTTTGCCTCAGCATGGTAAGTACAAGTTTGTAGAGAAATACATTGCAGTTTTTTTATTCTTTTAAGTACACACGTAGCCCAGATTGCTTTGGTTCAATGCAATTTTCAGCAGAAAATTAAACAATAAAACAGTTGTCTGATGTGCTACACTTGCAGGTCTCCAGACAGTAGGAATATTCAGAGTTGGGAGCTCAAAAAAGAGAGTAAGACAGGTGAGTGGATATGGATACGCTTTTCCCTCATCAGCTATGATACAAACAAACCTGATTCCTTTCTGTTAAGTGACTTCCTCCCTGTCCATCACCTGGTGAAACTCAGACTTTCTGGGTCAGTGACTTTATTGGTTTTTTGATGGCTCATAACACGCCATTTCCAGTCATATTTTGCATCTGGTGAAATCCTTGTCAGGTTCTCAGCAGGTTAACAGTCTCTGTATGTTTTGCTCTGCAGAAGTAGCACAGGGTTGGAGATCCAAATAGACTACAGTGATGAAATTTTCCAAAGGTTACACTGTAGGGAAAAAAAAACCTTGGCTGCTAGTTTTATCTCAGAAACAGCTGAAGCTCCCAAAGTAAACCTAAACTGTAAATCTTTTTTGGAAAACTCACAGTATGAGAAAATGTGCAAGTACAGAACAATCTCTTTGACCCTCAAATCACTGCTCCCAAATATCCCCTTTCTTTTACCCCTGTTAAACTTGAAGGTCAGAGCAGACCCATCCAAGTCCTAGTCTCAGCCAAATGTTGAAAAAGCAAAGATAGTGTACAGTTAGGTTCCAGAGACAAAGTCAGAAGTGGGTGTTTCCTCAGCCCTAGATGTTGCATTGTTATTCCCAGAAGTTGGGAATACACACTGAATTAGAGCAGTAGAGAACAGTGCTTAATGGTTGCATGATGCTTAGGAAGGGGATAAAAAGTTACAGGAAAATACCCCTGCCAGCAAGTATAAGACCAAAAAGATCAAATAGAAAAAAGCAAAAGAAAGCTTGACTGCATCTGATCCCAGAAACAGTAGTTCTTTGTTGCAAAAACTGCACAGTATAATGTTTGGCGCTCTGGAAAGTTACCTTGAATAGCTGAACTGACTTGATTCTGGCTGGTAGGACAGTATAGCCTACTGATTTGTAGCTTATTCTCTAGCAGTTTCTGTTGCTGAGTGGCTGGTGTAACACAAAGCTAAAAACATTCATGGTCTGCAGAGGCAGTTGTTAGATCAACACTGAACTAGGTAAAGTATTGAAAAGTAAGTTGCCTGTCATTTGCATTACAAGCTTCAGTGTCAAAACATGTATTATCATTCAGAGGTGAGTACAATTGCATCATACCTCTGGGGAAAAAGCAGAGGGCTTGTATCATTTACTTGTACACTAAGCTTTACTTCAAACATCAATGACTTTCACCAGTTTCTCTTTTACTGTGTTTTCAAAAGCTGAGCAAATCAAGAGATTTGTGTATTTATGTATTCTATTACACGGACTAATTTATTGAATTAGGTGAACGAATATATTTCGTTAAACAACATGGAAGCATCAGCTTGGCCCTTGCAGTTACAATAATAAATGCTGTCAACATGAACACATGGGAAAGTCTGGATTCAATTAAAATTCCACTCATTTTCTGAACCATGGAAAGCCAAACCCAGTACTCAGATTTTGGTGTGCTTTCACAGCTGTTCATTAGTTTTTCTTGTGTAGAAAGTAGGCATAGTTTTGTTTCCCTTCCTCCCGCAGTTAAAAAATGTCCTATTTCAACTGTAGTTTGTTGCAATAAGTACATAAGCAAGTAAATGCATGTGCCAGCAGGGGTTTTGGTTGGTGAGCAGGAAGAGAAAATCCAGAACAAATGCGTCTATTACAAACCGCCTCCTTCGCATTCAGTGGGATGTAGGACCAATATTCCCGAGCTAGTGTTGACTGAAGGCGGTAGGTCTGGTACATCGGGATGCCAGGTACAAGCTTGTGCCCAGAAACTATACAGATGCTTGAGCAGAGCATCGTTGCCGAGCTCAGGGTGGGCGGCCCTCTATGCTAGGCCTGGTGACTTGGCGGCACTCTGCAGAAAACCCCCCCGCCAGACCCTGAGGTTGAAGAGCGACATGGCTGGAACTCTGCTCTCCCATGCCCTCTCCCAGCACGGATGTCCTCAGCTCTCACGTCTTAAGCTCCAGTGGATGCTGTAGTTTACCAGGTGTATTTTCCAAAAGTCTGAAAGTATTCCCTGTGAATGAAGTCTGAGAGACCTAAAGTTTAAACTTAAAAATACAGTTCTTAACAGCCATGATACCTGGGCCTGAAACGTGGCCATGTTTCACCAATGATTATCTGATATTGTGCTAATTAGGACATCTCTGTAGGCCTCACAGGATATCAGATCAGAATTGCTATATTCAGCGCTTTAACAGCAATTTATGATTTAGACAGCTATTTGGGAAGTCCGAATTCCTGATGCAGTGCTAATCTGTTTCCTCAGCTGCTTTTGGGCAGTAAGCGCAGAAGCAATCTTCTGGATAGAGGTAATTTATGGTGCTCCACAGGGCTGTTCCGCATTTGCCACCAGTCTGAAGAGTAGAATTGAGCTGGGATTGAAATCCCCAAGTTGGCACTGGAAAATCTTTGACCACAAATCAGCAGGGGGAAGCATAATACTAGATAAAGAACAAATTCTGGTCTTCGTAGCGTAATTATTCATTATTAGTAATGACTGATATTAATAATGTTAAAAGTAGTCTTAATAAATTAGAAAGGAGGCTGTAGTTTTTATAGAATACCTTTCACACCCGTTATGAAAGCATGATTTCAGCTGAAAATACGGGATTTTCTACATTCCTCCACACTATACACACTCAAGATAGATATGTGATCAAGAGTTGCCAGAGATTATCACAGACACATAGTTTGCTTGTGACTTACCTTCTTTCTTCTTTTTGATAGCCCTGTAATAATCCTGGTAAAGAAAGCTGATACCTCAAATTTCCTCTTATTTAGTGAGATTTAGATATAATTACTCTCTGAGAAGATATATGTGAGATCATGATACTTCATAATATTAGAAAAGATATGAAATTTTCCTAGGAAACAGTTTTAGAACATCTTGACTATTTTCAAAATGAAAAGAGAGTAAAAGGTGGAGCTCTCAGCCTGAAGAAAGTATTCTGCTCTTGGTACTGGGAAGTCTCTCCAGAAAGACAGGCTTTTATCTTTTTGTAAGGCATATTGGATGTGGGAGAGGGATTTCTTCTGCCTTTGGGAAGTGTGATGCCTTTAAATTATACAGAATTTGTCTGAGGACTGTAGCTGGAAAAAAAAAGCAATACCTCACAATGCTATTAGCTTGCTGTTTGTTAACTCCCTAATGATGATCACTTAGTGAATATAACTAAATTAGGAAGACAGAACCAGGTGTGTGTGGACAAATGCCATAAAGTCTTAGTGAACCTGGCGGCTCACTGCTTATGCTTAAATACAGTCTTAAATCACAAGAGTAATGTGAGTTTGGTGGATGTTAACATTGTCTTATTATTAATGTTTTTGTACAAAAACATAAATGTTATGAAATGCAATTTTAGTCTTTCTGGTCCTAAAATCTAGGGATAAGGTGGTATAAGAAAGCCTTTCTTGCAGTTTTCCTTATTCTCCCTGGTTTCTGCCTTTGATACTAATCTTACATTTCTGCAAAAATTATATTTACTTGGACACATTTTTTCATAAAAGAGTGCCATCTATTAGCTGGAAAGAAAGAATTGTATTTTATTATGGTCCGGTACAAACCTTAAGTTATGTATCATGGAATAAGCAGCAATTAGACATGAATTATACTTTGACCTTACCAAAAACTAGTCACGTACAATCTGGAAAGTGAAAAAGAGAAAATCTAAATCTTTAAAGATTTTCTGTGTTGGGATGTACTAATTGGGACAGTAAGTGACTTTGGGTTTGTGTCATGATCTTTTTCAGTTACGTGAAGAGTTTGACCGGGGCATAGATGTTGTATTAGACGAAGAGCACAGCATTCATGATGTTGCTGCTTTGTTAAAGGAATTCCTGCGTGACATGCCTGACCCGCTTCTCACCAGAGAACTTTATACACCTTTCATCAACACTCTCTGTGAGCTCTACAGCATCTTTATTTACTGATTTACAAAAGCTTACCTGTTTGAATTCTTTGATCTCTACGAACTGTATTCTTTTTTCTGTGCATTTAATACTCTAGCCTTGATTTGCGCCAAATATTTGTGTAGTATAAATTTGCTGAGGTCTTTCCTTAGACACTTACATACTGTGTAAGTATAGCCCAGAAAACTAGAACAACAAAGATTTCACTTATACCTATTTTTGCATTTGTATATAGGATGTGATTCATGTTATCTATTAAATCCTGACCCTGTCATTGGTTCAGCAGTAGCAGATGACAGACTTCCATTCAAATCCTGGTATCTTAGCACCATTAATGCTTTTAATTTTTAGAGCTGTTGACTGACCAAAATTCCAGCCTGGCCTCAAAAACATAGCTTCAAAAGTTCAAGTTTTATCATAGTTAATGGTCCTCAAAGCCATCGAATTAAGTACTCCCAAATGTGTTGCCTAAGGCCTGAGTGCAGACTCTCACAGATTTGGGAAAAAGTAAAGTTGGACCCTTCAAGCTTAAGCTGCTGCCTGGTATGTGTTCTTCAGATTCTTGCTAGCCCTCATGTCTGAGATCCTGCCTCTGTCCCACCTTTGTCACTGGCTACCATTGCATTTTAGATGGTTAAAGTGATGGTGGTTGCAGAACGTCCTTTATATCTCTAGTTGCTTTTCCAGTCTCCCAGTACCTCTGCAAGATGTGCAATTGTAAAAAAAAAAAACCCCAAAACAAAAAAAAAAAACACATTTAAAATGGCTAAAGCATAAACCTGACTGGAATGCTTCCCAACGGTGCCCTGTATATACCACTAGCTATACCTAAATGAATGGAGTAAGTAGAAAATTAAGCAGAATTTTTGTGTCCAGTGACAGTGATGGAGTATGCAACATGGATTTTGCTCTCTTACAGGCTGAGAAAAGATCCTATGAACCTGTGAGCAAAAAATTGACCAACCAAGGCAAAAATCCCATAACAGTATTTGTTACACTTTTGATATTTTTTTAGAGTTTTCTGGTTTTCTTCTGACATTATAAGGAAAATGATCCTTAAACAAAGCTATTCTTATGCCTTCCTTTGGGCTGGGAACAGTATATTTGTTCTGCTTTTAGGTTAATTGGAGTGATTTTCTTAGAATGTATTTTTTTCCCTCTTAGTATTAGAGCCAGATGAACAGCTAAGCACCTTACAGCTTCTCATTTATCTTCTACCTCCTTGTAACTGCGATACCCTACACCGGCTGCTGCAGTTCCTCTCCACAGTGGCTGGCCATGCAGAAGACACCACAGACAAAGATGGCCAAGAGGTAAATCCTGGTCACTTGTGCCCTTTGACTTTGTTAATTCATGATCTGAAAAGAGATCTTTAAAGCTGTGAAGCAAACATGATGGTGGCATACCCCTGAAAGATGGGAGAGATTTCATATTCTTGCCTGCACATTTGTCATTTAGTTGTTTACTATGTTCTTAGGGCTGTGAAATTTTAATTTTTATATGACTTAACCAGTAAAGCATCTATCACTTCCTTTGGGAGATTGACAGTGTAATCAACCTTGTTGTTAAGAACGTCTAATGTTATCCATCCTTTCTCCCCACCTCCTTGTTTTATCCTATTATATTCTGTGGAAAAAATACTCACATAGAAAAGTGTCAGGCATTCAAGAGTACGCTTTTTCGTTCTTTTTTCATTCTCTGTTGTTGCTTTCTTATATGACCTTTGGACATAGGAGTTCACTTCTTGGTTCCCTTAGCTTCCTTGTGTGCACTGGGTAGCACTGGGTAGTGAAGAATAAAAAATAAAGGACAGGAACACTAGCTGTGTCCTCGCAACTGACAGACCTAATCACTTGTTGGAGTCAGGGTCCGTCTTTGACTCTTTTCCTTCTGGCCTCTTTACTGTTGCATTCTGGACCAAATTCAGTGGAGAGGTTGGAATGGCCCGCCCCACAGAGACAAGAACACCCATAGCCGTGTGGCTGAGCATTCACACGTGTGCATCTGCGCCGTTCACACTAGAGAAGATCTGAAAATCCAGGCTTCCCATTTTCTAGCAGGAAAATGCTTGAACTACTGGGCTGCTCTGCAAAAGGTGGCAACTCTGTTAACTTTGAATGAGGTGGATGCAGTCTGTCACTGCTTGTCAAAATTGTACCGGTTTATCTGTGGGAAGGACTTCTCTGTCCTCTGAACTGCAGCAGAGACTACTTCTGAGGTTACTTCTGAGACTCTTCTGAAACTCCCGCAGAATTTTGTCTTCCAGATGGAAAACCCTGCTGACTTCTGTCAAATTTGGACACCTTTTGCAGTTGGCTGGTTTTAACAATTGGCACTTAGAGACTGAGTTTTGCCAAATTTCTGCCTCAAGTCCTAACTTCCAATGTGCTGTATGTGACTTCAAGGCCTATTTCACTTTTAAGTCCACTTTAAATGCTATTATTTTTGTCCTCAGCAAGGAGTTGATAAAAAACTATACCACTATGATGGAAAGCATGTAACAATTTCACTGTGCTTAAAAACATGTATAAGCCAGCTAAGGTCGTGGTCTCCTTGGTCCTGCAAAGAGTTCTCTGTTGGTTCAGGAATGTACCCAAGAGGATCTTATTGCAGGGCTAGAGGATGCTGCTTAAGAGAGTTGGTTTGGCCCAACAGTTGTATTAAAGGTATTTTCATTCCCTGTAACAGTATATCAGCTCTGCTACAGGTATTTTAGCAAGGCAAATTTATGAAAGCTGTCTTGGCAGTACTGTAAGCATCAGGAATATTATGTGCAATTGGATAGCTTTTATAGCTGATACAGTATTCTGCTCACAATTATTTAAGCTATTCATGAATAAAGGTATACAGGGCAAGAGAAAGTATTTTATCAGACTGTTTGCCATCACTGGAAGGAAAACAGCCAAGCTTTGGCACACAGGCCCTCTTCACAATTTATTTCAAAAGCCCTTCTCTCACGAAGATGAAGATGGATGACTAACTTTATTAAAATTACTCATTCAGTTAATTTCAGTGGATCTGTTTACAAGGTTTTTTAAGGGATGCCCCGAGGCTGCCCTTAAGAAAGGACTCCCTGTTTGTACAAACAGCCTGCACATGCAGATCCAGGCACAGCCAGAGGCTGCCCCAGGCACACTCGAAGCACCGCATGCCTGTACATCCTTGGTGGCTCAGTACTCTGACAGTGTTTAAAAAGCAGGTCACCCGAAAAACAGCTGGGTGCATGGTGGTGCGCAAATAAGGGAGTGTGCTGTACTCACAGTCATGCTGGGATGAGTCTCTAAACAAAGAGCCAACATGTTTGTTATGACTGCCCATGCACCTACTTATTGCAGATGTCTTTCCAAGATTACACAGTGGTCCCACCGATAAAAGGAAAAGCTCTTTTTACTGTCATCTCTATGCTGTCTAGTTGAGCTCTGTGAAAAATAAACCAGGTGCAGTCAGTGCACAGTTGTAAGTTTGACTAGAGTATTCAGTAAATGACCAGCTAAAGAAAAAAAAAAAATATTTAAAAAAAAAAAAAAAAATATTACTTTGAAAAGATTTTTGTACCACTCATTTCTTGAAATGCTATTTTTACTCCCTCTTTTTGGTGCCTCTTCCTGTCCTTTTTTTAAATTAATCAGTTCAAATGTAACTGAAACCAATGAAAAAAACCTGTCATGATATTTTTTTCTTCTTTAAAAAAAGCCTGCAAGAAATACTGGGTCAACAGCTGAAATTCACTTACAGTCTTATATAGTCAAACTGCTGGCATCTTCTTCTGCATTCCCAGAATAGCAACCAAGTGGAGACACAGAGAGGAAGCACATGACCCCTGCTTTTTGCTCTGTTAAAAGAATAGAAGGGGAAAAAAGTAGTCTAATCACAAATATTACAATGAAAATTTTGATTTAATATTTTACATGGCATATTTTTCAGATAATTTCTGTCTAGTCTAGTATGTATTCCTAGCCTTCTACTTCCTCCAAAATCAGGTTACTATTGCTTCTTTGAGCACAGTTATAAAAGTAGGAAAAATGTAAAAAACCAACAAAACAAAAAAAATCCACCCAACAAGTAAACATTTGGCATGTTCTAGGAAACAAGCAAAAAGACAGGAAAATACTAATAAAAATAATGAGCATGCTCCTTAATTATCTAAACCGTTTAATCATGGAAAAGTGTGTTTTTCCTCACTGTATCTGTTTCAAATCATGAGTGCTACTTGAGAAAGCTAACAGTTTTCAGTATTTGGTCCTAAGAGACAGTAATATTCTAAGGTGGAGGGGAGGTTTCCCTGAGTTCAGAAGTAGTATGCCACTGCCGAGCTTTCCAGGGAATTAAGGGCAGGCAGCACTTCCACCTTCTGCTGCTCCAATCCATTTGAAAATATATCCATAAAATCCAGTGCTTGTTGCAGAGATGTCCAAACAACTTTCAATGTTTCTAAAAATTGTTCATTTTTTTTATTTGACTAGCACTCGGTTCTGATGAATGAACCGTCTGCCAAATCAGGAGGGAGGGAGGGGTGGAGCGGGGGAAGAGAGAGAGAGAGAGAGTTTGTGTGTATGTAGGGAGTATGTGTGTAGATGTGTGTGTGTGGATGTGTGTATATACATATCTGTATACATTAGACCCTGGGAAACCCCACCTCATTTGTATTCTGTTTTCTAGATTACTGGGAACAAAATGACATCACTTAACCTGGCTACCATCTTTGGCCCTAACTTGTTGCACAAGCAGAAATCTACAGACAAAGAATTCTCAGTTCAGAGCTCAGCTCGAGCTGAAGAGAGTACTGCTATCATAGCTGTCGTACAAAAGATGATTGAAAACTATGAAGCCCTTTTCATGGTAGGTGGATGTTTCTTCACGTTACTCCTATGCATTTTTAAGTTAAATGAGGAGATACCTGGTTGGTATTAAAGTAGACTAGGATGAAATAAGCTGTGGAAACTGCATTAAATTAGGGTCAATTATTATTGGTAGAAAAAGTAGTCTTCTATCAAGGAGAATGCTTTGCAGTAAGCAATAGTATTAAAAATGTGTACTTATAGCTTGACTGGAATGTTTTCTATGTAGATAAGAGTATCTTTCTTAGAAGATTTCTCTCTGTGGAAATGATGGGGTTGGCTATTCAGCTGTATGCTAAACATGCACCAGCATTGCTCGTTAGTTTTGAAGACAAGACTGAAAATGACCTTTCACCTCTCAGTTTTGGAAGTCAGGGAGCCAATTTTTCTGCAGGGAGTAAGAGATCCTTGGTTAATGTAAGGAACGGCTTCCCTTACCGAAGACTTTTGTTGGTTGGATGGGGAGGAAGGACAATGCTTTCTCATTTGTCAGTTGGATAAGAGGAGTAAAGCATAAATCTGATCTGTGTAGTTCCTGAGTTCCTTTCTGTTTTCTTGCTGAAGCAAGGAAGTTCTTCATAAAAGGGATGATGACCTGGGACTTGGATGTGTTGTTTACTTAAGATGCAGCTTAATTAAATCACATTCCTCGTGCCTAGCAGTTACCTGGACATGTGGCTTTACCTTTTCCTCTTTTTGTCTACAAAATTACAGGTCAGCTCAGTATGACTTGTGCCTCAGAAAGCCCTGCTCTGGGGTAGCAGAGGCCAGTCAGACCTAGTGGTGGGCACTGTCCTGTCTTCATTTTAGTAGGCATATATGTCTTAACAAAACCAGTAGTCTTGAAAAGGTGAAAATAGCTTTGGTTGTTGTGTCTTGAAACAAAGCAGCACTGTATGTTACACTGAGGAGATCGGTTCCCAAAGCAAGAGGAAGAACGCTCTGGAAACCACCTTTAGTGCTCCAGCAAAGCTGGGTGCTGGATACCTTGGTGGGAGAAGATGGACAAGCCTGGACTGTGGGCATGTGGGGCTGATGGCCACATAGTACTGTAAGGGGAAGGTGTCTACCAGATTTCAACAGGGAGAAGAGCGTGAGAAAGCAGTCGCGAGCCCTGCCTATCAGTCTTAGCCTCAGATGAACTTCTCTGTGGTTTTGTCTTTTCCCTCACACTGTATTGCCTTTCATTACATCCTTTGCTTTATTTTTATTCTTGTTCCAGTGAGACACTCAGCAATCTTTTTTTTTTTTTTTTTCTTTTAATGCTTTTCACAGTTTGGGGAAACTTTAGGTGGTATTTTTCCTTCCACAGCAGGAAAAGAAAGTGACAGAACTGCACTCTTGTGCGAAGGTCTGCTGGCCCAGAGTGTGGATGGCACTAGCAAGTTTAACGTAATACTTGAATAAGAATACTTGTAATACTTGAAGCTTTCTTACAGTTGTTTCTCTTTAAGGACATTTTACAGCACAGCTACGTCTCAATACATAATACTTAGGCACACATTCCAGCTTTCAACGTGGAAAGGGTGGGGCTTAGGGTTAGACTAACCTACATGTGGTCTCTTTTAATTGTGACGGATTTATTCCTTTATCCTGTCAGTGCTTGCATTTTCATCTGAAGGTTAAACGAAGTATGGGGAAAAAAAGGAGTTTTCTTCTGCTTTCCAGAGAAGCTTTTCAGATTGTGGAGGGAGATTAGAATCAGATTTCAAAATGAGAGGCTAGCTGCATGTGAGAGAAAGACAAACCTATCTCAGATGCTCTCCTGAAAGCTGAAATACATTGATTTGAAATTTATAGGAATGTCTAACAGCTGAGCATCTCTGGGTGCTTTCACTCTTCCTATTGCCATAGTTTAACAAACAGCATGGCAAGTTCTGCCTGTTTTCTGGAGTAATGTCTAGACTCACACATGATACTTGATCTGTAGGATTGTGTCAAATTGCTCATAGTTAGTGTTTTATAAAGCTTCTACCAGGGTTTGCTTCTAGACTCACACATGATACTTGATCTGTAGGATTGTGTCAAATTGCTCAGTTAGTGTTTTATAAAGCTTCTACCAGGATTTGCTTTCATCTTTTTCATGTTTTCATCGGCAGCACAGAGAGACTCTTTGTGTTCTGAAGATAATTAGCCCAGTGCATCATTTGGTAATAGATGCATTGAAAGGAAAAGACTTGTACATGTAATTGTAATAAAAGTCTGATCATTTGAAATCAGGCAGGAGCAATTCATTTTCCAAACCCATAGGAGTGGGGCCAAACCAGAACTGCTGTTTATACTTGACATTCATGCTACTTACAGAAAGAAAAACATCTGGACTCGAGCATTCAGCTACAGCTATAACATACAGTATATTGCTGCTAAGGTGGTTTTGTGTTTGGTTTGCGGGTTTTTTTTTTCCTGTTACTTTTGTATATGGGGAGGTTATAAAACTCTGATTGGCTTCAGCATTGAAACTGGAACAACATTTATGAAAGAAAACCTAGCAAACCAGGATGTGTTTTGGCACCCAGACCACAATATCAGAATGATTCTGACGTATTGGTGCGTCAGGAAGGTTCTGTTTGTCAGAACAACCCAGGATACTGGGGACTGTTTTTGTTAAGCAATTATCACTGACATCAGTAATATGCAAACGTGGATTTCGTATAGAATATGGATTCTGACCTTGCTTCATTGATGTTAAGCATGTTAAGGCCTTTCATATCCAATTCTTATCCATTTCAGTGAGTCTTAGGGATGCATTAAAATGTTTTACAGGAATGTACAAAGGACTGTTCTTTGCCAGTCTCTGAACTGTGCCCAACAGCTGAATGCGGGGAGGCACAACTCAACCACGCTTTGTCTCATTGGCTTTGACTTGGCACGGAGAATGGAGAAGAGCAGCTTGGTCATGCATTTTCATCTCCTAGCGCCCAAATCCAGCCCTGCTGCAAAGAAGCACTACGTAGTGCCTGAAATTTCTTATTTTTACTGTTAAGAGGCTACTGTGGCCTCCCTGCTGCGGAGGCAGTCACACGCTGCCTCTCTGTGCCACATCAGTAGCAAGGGACGGCACAAAGGAGACACTCCAAGGGTCCCTCCACCCTTCTGTGTCTCAACAGCTGTGACTCTAATGTAGCACCCAGCCCGAAAATCTCAGAATATCTCCTACTCTACCAGAGTCCTGACAACCCCAGAGCCCTCTGATGTGTCCCAATATGCGCTCAACTGCTGCAACAGCTGTTATTTCAGCAGTGCCCTGGCTTCCCTTTTGTCCCTGAATTTCAAGTTCTCATCCATCTACTCAGCCACAACTGCCAGTTAAATAATTAATTCAATAATAGTTACTGCAGCTCTGTAACATTTTCCTGAGATACCAATATAGTAGCTCTCTGTAAGTGTAAGTTTATAATTACATGCATATAATTTCTACACTTGCAAGTTAGTTAACTAAACTGAAGTAAATTGCTGCACAGGAGGAAACCCAAAACCCAGTAGATAGCTAGCAAGGAGACCATCAGTACAAATTCAGTTCAAGGATCATAGATTATCTGAGTGAATGAGGGCATATTAAAAGTCCTGTAACTCAATAGAACTGTTAAGTTTGGCTTTTGCAGATGCTTTCAGTTGGAACTGAACTTCCTGTTGGAACTTTTTCAGATTCATTTTTCAGATTCATTTTTATGGATGAAATGAAAGACTGATTTTTTTTTTTTTTTTTAAATAATGGAAAATCTATTTTTATTTTTCTGACAAAGTCCTCTCAGTAGATTCTTACAAGTTTATCAACTTGATATAAAGCTGAATAGTAAGTTACATACAGAAAGACGTGGATTCTGCTTTACCCTCAAACTTTATCTGGAGTTTATTCTACTGTATAGAAAGGCTGTCTAAACAGAGAAGTTACAGCACACCAGGTTTCCAAAAATGTATTCCTATAAAGAGAAGATAATTTATTTAAAGACTGGAAATGTGT
>NW_008796187.1:2965184-2975077 GCF_000699145.1 Aptenodytes forsteri | reverse complement strand
GTGGTCACACAAGTTTTTCATAGAGATTTTGAATCAGTTTGAATTAAATGATGCATATCTTCATTTATTTTCGAATTATTTCCTTTTTTAAAGAAATGTACCTTCTCTGTAACTTGACTCCCTAAATACCTCCCAAACTGAGGTATTCCCCTGAGGAATCTATTAGTAATTCTATTCCTATTTCCCAGGAAATGTCAGGGAGAACAAATGGCCCATGCAGTGTGACCTGAAGGTCAAGAGGTTCAGGCTCTGACAAATTGCATCCAGAAGCGTACTGCACAGCTGATGACCCCTTGCTGAGATTATCTTGCCTCCAGCTTCATCCATCATGAGTGAACCTGGGCTGTTAGTTCAGGCCTCTCAGATGGTTTCATCTGTTTCAGTGCTTTGAAGGTTGAATTGAATGTTCCACTGTGATGTGGACAAACTCAGTTAAGGATTGATAAGACTCATGTAAAATGCAGTTGGAAGCACAAAGTTTACTTGGGCAGGTTTTGGAGTGTCATTCCAGCTACCTGCCGAGGAGATGTTGCTATATCCTGCAGCAGCTGAAGCTATCGAGTGTTTTGAAGGTTCATCTCCTTATAAAGTGCACTAGAGACAGTTAGCAAATCAGAAGGCCAAACTCCAAAGAAGATGACACACATTCTGGCTGAGCCTGTTGCTACTACCCAAAGTCCAGAGTGGCTGGAGGTCCAACAGGACCCACTTGTAAACCTGAGTTACGAACCGATGAATTCTGTAATTACTCAGTTGTGATAGAGCATAAGCAGGAATTTAAATGCTTCTAGATCCCAGGATTTGGCCATATGGATACCTGAACATTAAATGTTTATAAGGCTTCGTTCAGAAAAATGTTGACCTTTGGCAGCTCTCACTGAAATGAAGCAATTGAAGAACTTCATAGATAGAACAGTTACCACCAAATTTCTATATGAGAAGGACATAAATAAGTCAAATGCCACAGAACGTATGAAGAAACAGTCTCCTTCCTGTGTAATTACATTTCACATTGTTTCTAAAAGAAAAGAAGTACAGTCGCTTGGAATGGAAATTTGTAAACGTCCCCAGATCTTTGAATGGGGATGTAAGGTGAGGACCTTAAACTGGAGCTTTTGAGATTGCGATACATGAGTAATCCCACTGTTGTTATCAGACATAATACCCAACTGGATACCAATGGGTTATTCAACAGTAATCAGCATTTGACATTGTACAAAGTGATCTTTAGTCCTACTTCACCTGTTGTTACATGAAATTTCTCTTTTAAGTGGAAGCTTCTGAATCTTTATTTTATATACTCTCCATAAAGGTACTTGTATTTGGTCTTTCAGATTAAGCATAGTACCAAAATTAATATACGTGAAAGAATATTAATCTCCAACTAAGTATTTTTCGTTGTCTTCATAGGTTTCCCCTGACCTACAGAATGAAGTGCTTATTAGCCTATTAGAGACTGACCCAGATGTTGTGGACTATTTGCTGAGGAGGAAAGCTTCTCAGTCATCGTGAGTAATCTGTTTTTCCATCATCCCTGTTTCTGCTGGGAATTTCTATCTCCCACTGGAAGTGTTCAAAAGGTTCTAGTTTTCCACAGCTCTTCTGCACTGTCTACAGTGGAGTAGAAATATCCTCCCCATTACACAGACTCTGCCAAAGAAATTATGACTCTTGTACAGTGTTTTCTAAAGACAAATCTTGTTTCCCGATTCAGAGGAAAGATTGCATTCTGCTGCAGAGAACAGAATGACATGTACATAAAAATACTCAGTGCACTATTATCTGACAGGATGTATTCTAGTGATCTGCTGGTTCATGTCTTGGGTTTGTTGTAGTCGTCAGTCACAGGAGGCGTGTATTACACTATCCTTGAAACACACCCTAGAGTGCCTTAACACAATCACGGCTAGCCGTTTGACCAGTTTGTTGTTCTTTTCCTATTGTATACACACAGGACATTGTAAACAAGTCAACTGCCGCAACAGCAGGTTTATGGAGACTCTTTGGATATTATTTAATTGTATGCTTTGTGAAAGGTCTGAAGAGAAAAAAAAATCACACCGGTCACTATTGCAGTTATGATACATAACATATTCCAACTTTGTGTATGGTGTATATATGCCTACACCCGTGTGCCTTAACGCTGTGAGTTTGTACATTCGGATTAACAGGATTCCTGGCTTTCTCATGGGGGACACAGTCATTGCCTTTATTCTAGTGAATCCCAATATGTCAGACCCAAAAATCACAAAATTTGACAAGCTTGCTTTAAGTAATTTTTAAGAGGTTTCCTAGACTCTAAACTCTCTGGGACAGATTGGACTTTGTCTTCCTGTGTGTGTGGAAAGTGCCTAGTGCATTCAGAATATAATTAAAATTGAATTTGTACAGTCAGTTAGCTATGTTTTTTTTTCTCTCCCTCTGAACATTGTATAGTTGGAGGTAATGTAATAGTGTGCCTGGCTTTAAAGGAAGAGGTATAAAAGAAATAGTATAATTAACACATGGAGGAAACAGCTTGCTTTAATTATAAAAATTAAAAACAAAAATATGTGCAGAATATATCATGTGTTGTAAAGGATTTTATTAGTTTGTTGACTTAACCACATGAACACGTAACATGCAGTAGCAAATTATCACAGATCATTTGATTTGTGGTAATTGTCTCTGTGTGTTTTCTTAGTGTACCACAGACATGAAATAATTTCAGTTAGTTTATGTCTGACTGACAAGTAACCATGTGTATATTTCGATCACAATAAATGCAGGAAAATTAGAGGTATTTTAGCTGTCTTTTACACTTGTTTCACATTTGCCATGAGCCAAGACCACAATTAGGAGAGATGCTGCAAATCACATGACATATGGTAAAGTCTGTAGAGATTTTTTTCTTTAAGCCCTTAGTTTGGAATGATCGTATTATTTCTAACTCAAGCTAATAAAAACCTTCATGCTGGATTTCACCTTCTAAATAATACAAAGACATAAAATTGTATCTCACATGTGGCTAGACATATCAATTGAGCATAAATTTGTTGCAAATCATTTTGGATGTAACAGATTATTGTTAGATCCTGTTTTCTTTAAGTTAATTGACCTTTCCTTGAGCTTCCTTACTTTTCAGCCAGCATGCAGACCTACAGGAGAAAATGGATCTTTTGTGCAAAGCTGGTCACAACTGACAAAAGGGGATTCATAAGAAAAGGTTACGAAACCAAATAGGAACATATAGCTACACTAGTACCAATTTATTGTATTTTCAGTAATGGGCAGATGAAGTATCACTGAGATAGGAGAAACTTACTATCTGTCATTTTTCTTCTACTCTGCTATCATGTAAGTGATTTATTCTTAATGTTAATGAGATATGTTTTCACTGTGATTGCAACTTCTTGGTTAAGATATTCCAGGCAATTAGAGGGAATGTTGCTTCGTGTTATTGCTAGGAGTGTGATGCTCTTAAGAGATTAATCTATTTCGGAACATAATCTCAATTTTGAGGCTACGTATTTGTTGGTTATTTTTCCTGTAAGAAATGTGAGGCAGCAGACAACAAGGAGATGTTTGTCTTGATTTGATAAAAATGAACCTGCAAAACACATCGTTGCTACTCTTGGAAATTACCTGGTCATGTACTCAAGATCCAAATTTGGATCCATGGAACAGAAAACCTTAGGTATTCTTGAGACAGTCTTCATCAGAAAAGCTAGTTGGCTGCGTAGCGTAGAGTATGGAATCAACTTCAAGACTTTAATGTCATATTAATTGCTCTGAAGGTCCTGCTTCTGCAATTGCCCTCACATCTCTGCTTTTGATGTCATTACAAATGCTTTCTTGGCTCTGATCTAAGAGAAAACACAATCTCTTTTCCTCCCCAGAGGAGGACAAATCAGATGTTCCTCATCTTTCAGTTCTCTTAAGAGCTGAGCATCGTGAGTGGTGTGTCAGGGAGTTTAGGGAAGTTGTTCATGGTAAAGCACTGATTACCACTGGTAGCAATTATGAAGTGTGCTTTTGTGGATGACTTCCCAACTTTTTTGTATGTTGGCTTGATGACAATGGAATTTGGGGTTTCCAGCTGTAAGATGAAGCATCTTTAAACTAACACAAAAATAAAATCTGTTTCTTATGATTATTTACTGGTTATCATGGTTAGCAGTCCTTTTAGAGTAAATGAGTTTCAAAGTTACAGAATTTTTCAATGTTTTTGGTTTTAATCCATCCTAACCTGTGGCACAAAGATGAAGCCATACAATAGGCTATACAGTATGTGTAAATGCAGTTTTCAAAGCTGCAGAGGCTCCCTGAATCATTGAGTCCTCTACCCTGTTACAGTAGCAACCACATCATAATCCTGTAATAATCTGTTTTGTCGGTGGCACCTGTGTTGCTCAAGTATGTGTGGAAATTACTACTGCGTGCTGCCAAGCCATCGCACTCCATACGATTTGCGTCTTGTAAGACATAATTGTTTTCCCACTCGGAAGCTTTAAGGTATAACAGAAAAGGATTTCTGCCAAAAACAGAAAGGGATTTCCTGTTTTGATGACCTTGATGCCAGTAGAAAAGTAGGAATATCCCCAGTAATTATTCTTATTAACGTTTTTCCAGTTCACCCATGCAAGTAGACTCTGGTGGGGAACACCAATTCAGAAGGGTGCCAATTAAAAAGGAAAGCCCAAGGCTCCTTCATAGCGTAGTTGATTTTTGTTTTGGAATCTGAAATAGTATTTTTGAACACGTGGCATAGGTTCCTTCTGCAGCTTTCAAATCTTTCAGTTTGTATGTAATCACTTTTAAAATCTTTTCCTTAACATAGTTCATAACCACTAGAAAGTACTTTACTTGCCTTCCTATTCCTCACATTTGATAGTACATAATCTTCTATTATTCTTTGTGGAGACCATAATCTGCCCTTATTCATAGACTGCATATAGGCAAGTGGGTATCTTGCGCGGTATTTATATTTGCCTCCCAATTTAGTTTTTCCCCAGTGTGTGGGTAGAGAGTCTCACAGCTATCCAGGGGAAGATGAATTTTGAATTTTAGTGAACATCTGTTTGCTATTGAACTCAAACCATAAAGCAAACAGATGCAAAAGTTTTGTTTTAAGGAATATGTGAGAATTCATTCTTTATTTGGAAAGATGCAAGCCAAAGTCTTCTGCAAGTTGTGTTTTATTCTGTTCGTGAAGAGCATGGTAAAGCTGCAAATGTATGAGATCAGTTTCCAACTTTAAAGTATTCAATCCGTTTTGATGGTTTCTTGTAGTAAGATTGGCAGAGTCCACAGGCGTTTTCTTTGATTTTTAAAACTATTTTTTCTAAACAAATTTGAAAGTGATATTACATATACATATAAAAAATTGCACGGGCTTACTAGCAGAAACTGTAAATGAGTTTAGAAACTTGAACATTTGGATCTTTCCAAAGACCTGACGGTTTCCATTCAAGTAAATTTTTATCAGGAGCTCTGTCTTGAGAAGAGATAGACTATAACAGATCATTCAAGGTAAGACATGAAATCAGTGTTTCACAAAGCTCAAGTTTATGTTCCCACATTCTTTTCATTTCCATTTCCCTTTCCCCTATTCCTTGTGTTACCTTGCCATGGCTAAGTGGTGGTATACCTCTGTCTTTGCCCTGTGCAACGTAGTTAGGTTTTGATCCTGCAAAGATTTGCACGCGATAAGCCTTATTGGTGTCACCGTTAGTGCTAAGTATGTCTGTATGCTATCAGGGTGAGGTTTAGATGGCGTTCAGTCTAGAAGGCTGGAGGGAAAGACATTTGGTCATAGGAAACCTACAGATATCAGCATTTCTCCCCTTTTCTCTCAGGTCTTTCTGGTTCTTCTAAAATTCCCAAGACATTGCTTACATCTCAACTCACACTCACTGCACAAGTTTTTTTTAGAACTTAGGAGGGCAGAAAGAAAGGAGTAAGGGACAAAAAAGAGAAAAAAGATTTGTGATGGAATTGTACATACTTAAAGACAATAATTCTTCAGTGTGGGGCTGTTTATAGATTAATTTACGTTGCACTCATTTTCAGATGAGAAGTTGAGATGGGAAGTTACATAATTGAGACATGATTCACTTTTTTTTTTTTAATGATTCCCAAACATTACCATACCAACCACACTGAGAAGCCTGGGACAGCGCTACTTTGCCAAATGGCAGCTCTGTTTTTTTGAGTTGGCCCCAGTTAAGTTTCAGGATCAATTCAGTGATGGATGTCTTGCTGGGAGTTACTGAGGAGTAAACTTAATTAATTCATTCCCAACACTTTATGGTTGCTTTTATACTGGAAAAAAAATGGAATATTGAATAACATAATAATCATGATGTTGAGTGTATCTATTTTATATTTTGGGACATGCAATATGTAAGTCCGCCAGGAAAAAAAGCAACAGCTTGAAAGTGGTGTTAAGTTTTGTCATTATTCCTGTATTAATATTTAGTGTGCTGTGCTAGCCTGTCTTACCACCATGTGTTTTCTTTATTTTCTTTCTTTGGTTTTATTTCATTTGTCTGGAAAGAGGGTTATTGTTCCATAGCAAGTAATGTGCTTTGGCTGCTCACTCAGTTCAAGCTCTCTTTGGATTTGACTTTGAGAAAGGCTGACCATTTTCAGTACACATTTACAAGAATGAGCCTCTGTCGTATCACATTCAGTTAGAGCAGGTATTAACATGAGGTCACTGAAAGAAGTGTTTGACTCAAGAGAAGGGAAAGATAAGCATCTAAGAAACAAAGATCAAGGTGCAGAGAAATGAAAAACGAGTAATAGAAATACAAATTAGGGGGAGGATCAATAGGAAAAAAAAATATGTTTGTTTACAGAGTGTTTCAACATATTCTTTGGGGGAGGTTCAGCGACCCACAAACTGCTTCCTATCTGCTTAGTAAACTGTAACAGTTCAAGAAATCTCCCTCAATGTTCCCAGCACATTTCAAAAGTGAGAGTTGTCTCTCTCAGCCTTGGCTGTACTTTGGTGGGGGTTTTGTTTGCCTTTTTTGTCAAAATTAAATGCAGGCCATGGTGTTGGTGATGTAAAGGTGAAAGGGTAGAAGAAGTTGTAGAAGTTACCAGCAGAGCCAGTTTTTTGCTGCCCCCATCAGAAGTACGGTAGATACATCTGCTTGTCCTCTGTAGAATATTTACCTTCTGATGTCTCTAGAAGAGAGGATCCTTCTCACAGCGTGAGAGGCGAGCTGAGGTTTTGATTTCTCTGACTGTTTAGTACCTCAGAATGGAAGAAGTGATTTCAGCATACTGCTTAGCATCGAACTAATCTTCCCTATCGTGCCCTCAGATATACTGTTGCAACAAGCTAAATTGTCAAGGTAACATAAAGAATTGATTCACTATTTAATTTCCTGTGGTGAACTGTACGATTGTGTGTGTTTTGTTGTTTTCTTGACAGCAACATCTTTTGATTTTTAGTGGCCTCTGCTGGCCACTTCATGGCAAAAGTTTTACTCATGGAAAATTCACCTCTGTACTGCTTCTGAAGTGTTTTCATTTCAGCAGCTGTGATCATACTCCTGTATTTGATTTTATTTGTATGATGTCAAACTGCACCTGTAGCTGTGAACATAAAGCATTTTTAATTAACAGTAGTTTGTTTATCAAAATTTCTCAGGAGCCCTGAGATGCTGCGGTCAGAAGGTTCCTACTCCACAGGAGGAAGACATTCTTCCACAGATTCCAACAAAGCTTCAAGCGGAGATGTCTCCCCTTACGACAACAACTCCCCGGTACTGTCTGAGCGCTCGCTGATGGCAATGCAAGAAGAAGTTGCCCGCAGCCCAGATAAGCTGTACAAGGTACCTGAACAGTACACGCTGGTTGGACATTTGCAGCCTAAGACAAAGGAGAATTCTTCTGCATCACAGGCTGGAAAAGGTAGAGTACATCTGCTCGTGTTCCTCCTCCTCAGTGACTGATGGGGTTTTCTGAAGTAATTGAAAAGTGTCGGGTTTATATTATCGGCTACCAGGATTTGAGGAGCAGTAGTGTAAATAACCTTACAAGAAATGACTGACCAACATCCTTTTTTTGTGTTGAGCCCGAAGGGTCTGTGCTCAGTCCTCCTCATTAGCTCAGCCAGCTGGCAGGGATGCTCTTGGTATGGCATTTCTCAAAACTTGGAGCTATTATTTAGGAAAATAGAACTACGTATGTCCTGCTTTTCAGCAGGTCTGTGACAGCGTGGCAAAGGCTGAATTCTAGTCCTGCTCCGTAGGACTGTAATACCTGCAAGGTTATGATCCAGCCTTTGGACAAATCGGAGACTTCAAGACATCAAGCTACAAATTTTCTCCAATTGAAAAGAATGACCTCAATACCCTCTCACTGGAGAACACAGCTGAGCTGCACAGCTTTACATCTGGTGCCAATTACATACCTAGTGATACCAGTGCAGGGATCCATAATTTCCATAGCTATCTAGGGAGTGCACACCTGAATGATTTCTTCTGTAAGGAACTGTGGTTTGAACTGATAGCTCACCAGCACTTCAAGATGCTTTTCATTTAAAAATATTAAAAAAAAAAAATTACATTCATGAAATGCATATTTAGTGAACCAAACTTTAAGAACTTTCAATGCTTAAGAATGCAGATAACTGTTTGGTGGTATTTTTAAAATCATTTCATTTCAGAGGTACTGGTTAGGCACTTAATTCCCTCTGGAATTAATGGGACTTAGACTATTATCTCAATTATATGCTTTATAAATGCCAGTGGGCATTTATCTTCCATATTCAGCATCTAAATCTCTGAATAGGTTTCAAAATTTGGTCAGATTTCTAGTAAGTTATGAACAGGAAATTACATGAAGTTTTACCATATTAACCATCTTTTGGACTTTAATATGCATCACAACGACACTGGACCATGACAAATTAGGAAATTCCTTTACTGCCAGATGGAATCAGAAAAAGGCATGAAACAGTTACAATCCAGCACAATGCCTGATGCGCGCATTTCATTAAATCTCTGTTCTGTGGCGGCACTTCCGTGTAAGACCCAAGCGAAGCTGCAGGTTGATAGAGCATGCCTTACAGTGACCCCTGGGGCTGGGGCTGCCTGAGGGAGTTTTGTCATTCTTTCCCGTAAAAAGCACATGAACTACCTTCTGTTGACCAAATCCTCCTGTTCTTGTGCAAATACTCTGACTGACTTCAATAAGGC
The DNA here is from genome assembly GCF_000699145.1 of Aptenodytes forsteri. Taxonomy (NCBI): domain Eukaryota; kingdom Metazoa; phylum Chordata; class Aves; order Sphenisciformes; family Spheniscidae; genus Aptenodytes; species Aptenodytes forsteri. Next base: position 2,965,880 of record NW_008796187.1, on the reverse strand, counting down.
AGAGGACTTAAGGGAAATTCCACTCTCTCAGCAAACTCGGGCGTCCTGCCCATACAGAGCTCACTGAATCCATTACCGGATCTGAGCCTGCAACAGCAAGTAACTGTGAACAAATACATCTGAGATGTTTGTGTTAGGTGCACGGTAAGTCAGGTGCAAGTAAATGTTAACGACTCTGATACCTTACATAAGGTTTTACCATTCCATTTGTATGTTTCTAAATAATGGCTTTAAGAGGATCGATTCACCATCTTCTTCCTGCTCTTACTGCTGTTTAGATGTTTCCGAAGATCATTTTGATATCTGGGGCACCTGGCATGCAACGCTGAAAAGTGGCTGCAAAGATCCAGCAATGACAGGTCAGTTATTTCTCAAGTTTTAAGCCCAAATCTAGCAAAGACATAAACAGTTTCTTGGTTTTGAGAAATCACAGTGAAACCAGTAGGAGAACTCACATTGTCCAGAGTTGGACTATTAAAAGGTGACTGTTCAATAAAAATACAGAGAAGCGCGGTGGTTATACAAATGCGGCGACATTTCAAACTGTCACAAGATAATTTAAAAAGTCATTTTAAAATTACTTCAAAAAATAGTTTAAATTCTTCCAAAAGTCATTGGAAGGTGGACACCCGGTGAAGATTTGAGAGCGGCTGCTGCAGCGGCACAAGCACAGGCTGTGAGGTTGGCAACCCTGGG
>NW_008796187.1:2942867-2964881 GCF_000699145.1 Aptenodytes forsteri | reverse complement strand
CCCTGCCGCTGGCCGGCGTGGTCCCGGCAAGGCCCTGACGCATCCTGCCTTTGTTTTTCTCCCATCTGCACCCACCTCACAGAGGAACCGTGAGACTAAAACAACCCCCTGCCTTTCAAGAATTTGAAAGGTGTTAGGTGCTGCAAGGCTTTATGTCAGAGCAAAGTATGAGAGTCACCGGGTAATATATTAGACATGGTTGAGATAGATGTAGGGCTGCTGCTCTGTGTCCCCAGGTTCAGCCGGCGGTGAGGCTGTTCCACCTTCAGTCGCATAGCCTGATGATAAAAGTCCCCATCCCTCTTCTACAGAGCGATGCAGGGGAAGAGCAATAACTTGTTAAATGCCACATAAACGATTACACAGACTGATGTTGTCTTTCCGACTCTGTCCCCCAGGTTCTTACGGGAACATTTACGAAAGCAGCTTGCTGCGACCCGGACAATGCTCTCTTTCCCAGGGGAACCTCGCCATGTATTCTCCCCGGTGGCAGGGCAGCTCCTCCGAATTGGACAACGGCAGGCAGGTCATGCGAAGGAGCCAGACGACTGCTGCCATTCCTGAGTGTCAGCTCCATCCCACGGTGTCTCGGGTGTGCAGTAACCCACAAATCGAAGTCAGCAGTAGGAGTTTAGACCTGTCACACTCAAAGTCGGAGCGGCACTTGACTTTAAGCAGCGTGGAGGACCTCAGTGAGCATGACTCGAACGCGGGTTGTTCACAAAGCACAGCCAAGCCCTCCTACAGAAAAGAGAGGCCACCGCCCCCCTACCCAGGCCCAGCAAAACCAAGCTCTGTGTTGTCACAGCGATCGAGCGTTTCTTCAACGTTGCACTCTTTGTGGAGACTTCCACGCCAAGAAAAAAGTTCAGGGACCAGAGCAGCTGGAGGACGGCCAGCCAAAGCCCCTGACCAGGCCACCTCCAGGCAGGAGCGGCCGGCCCCGCGCACCCAAGCAGGTCACATCTGTTCCACAGCACCTCACAGTCAGAACAGTAAAAATGTTTCAGAGGTGGACTGGCATGATTGGCAAAGGGAGCGGTGGCAAATTTGGGAGCTTTTATCAGCTGATAACCCCGATGCCCTCCCGGAAACCCTCGTATGATCAGACTCTGCAGAACTGCCACTCACACCTGTGCCTCCCTCTCATAGGAAAGCAACTGTGACGTTGGAAAACGGGGAGGGCTTGTTTGTTTTATAGCAACTGAATTGCATATACTTTTTTTAAACTTTGTTCACTTTAATTTCTTAACAGCACTGTCAAGCAGTCCATTTACAAATACAGTATGTTCCTGTTTTTCAGCAAGCTTTTGAGGAAAAAAAACAAGATGAAAATTTTAGTCTAATAACTCTGTATGCATACGCTGTGTATAAGGTAAAACTGTTGCTTTGACGTTGCTAAAAATGTATTTATATATCTGCAGTTTTGATGATTGTATATTCTGTAATGGGTATTGTATGATAATCATATATTATGTTTTCATATACAGATGTCAATCAATCATGACTGCTTTTTTTAAAATCACTGCACTTACATTACCGTGATATGCATTGGAATTCTATAGAAAGCGCACAAGCTGGTTTCTGTGCTTATATAAAAAAAAACGTTAAAGGGGGAAGTTGTCCTTCTTTTCACTGCCTATTGAAAAACACTAAAATAGAGTGGAACATGAAAAGCCATATATTTTATAAGGGTAGTAGTGAGCTTAAAGGGGAAAATACCAAATATTTTTTTCTTATAAATATATTTGCAAATGAAATTAAAATTTGATACAAGATTGTAAAAATATTTTTTTAGATTCTGGTAGGAAGCAGCTCAGAATCAACTAAGAGCGAGGCCGTGCCTAAACCAACTAAGGATGTAGTGCAAAGGTCTGCCCTCCCGTTCTAGAGGAAAACCAATGTTATGTATACAGGATATAATATATATATTTATAAATGTATGATTTTATGTATTGTTCTAAAACAATGAACTGGAATCCAAATTTTAGAAAACCAAGCCCAATAAATTGAGGTGTGTAACAACTGAGAAAGAATATGGCTTTTCCTTTGAAATAACAAAGCTTCAGCATTAAGAAAGTTAGACAAAGCAAAAAGAAAAACGAAGCAAAAAGAAAAATGCAGACAGACAGACAGACGAAAGGGAGTCACACAGAGTTTCAGAAACGAGCGTGACGTTTGGAGAAGTTCACAGCTGCATTTCTACACATATTGTGCCAAAGTCTGGGTCAGCAGTACTTCTTCAATAACTGTATGTTGCGTTGTTAAATGTTGCTGTTTTATACGTTCTGGTGTTTTTAAATTGCAAAATTGTTTATGGCCAGCAGGTGGCAATGTACTTCAGTATTCTAGAGAAAATTCTTTTTATCACTTGATAAGGGAAAGTGTATCCTATCAAAAGAATTTTATAAAACATATTAGTCTTAATTTTAATGAAGTTGAAGACTTATTCAGTGATGTTGTCTTTAAGTTCTATCTTGTGCCATAGTGATGGAATAAAAAGCTAAGCAAAATAATGAGCATATTTTTTGCTCCTTTTTTTGAAGTAAGGTTTATGTAAAAATTGATGTCTTTTTATTACATTCTTGAGTATCTCTGTCAAAAACATTTAAAAGGCTTAGGAGCTTAAGGACCACTTTCAAATACGACTGAAGTAGACAAGATCCAAGGTTTTACTTGAGTTTTAGGCTTAAAATCCATCATATAAAGAGTCTGCCCATCATACCTCCATTTCCCAAGTAAAGTTACAAGATACAAGCCCCAGCCCCAGTAGAAAGGGGCAGGATTTGGCCGCTGACTGTTGCAGCACTGTCAGGCTGGCCAGCTCTTCTTACGAATACTGCATTCAGAATAAATCTCAGCGCTCTTCTTCCGGTGGTTGCAAGGCTTTTCCAAGTACCGTCTTGATATGAGACTTGATAGGAAAAGGTTCTTGCACGTAGCTTGTTGCGGCAGCTCTGTGTCAATTTATTACCAGAAAAACCCCACCCCAAATTAAAAAGACAGTGGGATATAAGGAAGGGCAAAAACGAGCTCTCACAAGCAATCTGCACTATTTGATCTTGTCTCAATATTATTCCAGGCTTGATACAGATTTGCTACGGGGAATTGACGCTCCCTAATAGTCCTCAAAACCAGGCATAGTGTAAATCCTGCTGCAGAAGATACTCTATTCACTAGATGTCCATCTCTTCGTTATAAATCCCTTTCTAAAAACAGAAGCATCTGCACATTTTTAACATTTTTAGTGAAAGATGTCTAATGATTACTTGGTTTCATAAAGAGCTCGCTTTTCGCTAGTACCTCTCTGTATATAGGTGTATATATGTGTATATTACCATCTATATGGAGTTTATGTGAGAACGGAGAACAAAAAACAAGACCGCTGCTGGAGGTCAACCCTGTCTGCACACATTTCAATATACAATCACTTGGAAGAAAAGAGATATAGAATAAATTCCGATGAATTAAAGTAACGCTTGCCAAGATTACATCATTTCTGGTTTTTTTTCATTTGAACAGGACAGAGAAAAATTATCACGAGCAGGTTAAGGATGTAGTAGTTTTTAGTTGTACCTCTTTCCAGGCTGAAATCAGTGACATAATTTCTTTTGATGTCTTTTTTTATATTTCACAAGAAACGTAGCCGTGAGAGGTTGCTTCTAGCTTTATGTTAGCTGACAGATCTGTGTGGGCTATTCCATTTTAGATCTCTGCAATGTTTTTCTTCCTATGGCACGTGCTTTTGTACAGCCATGATATTCCTCTTACGGGGAAAGTACGTAGTGTAGGGATATCAAAGCCTTTTCTCTGTTTCCCTTGGGAGCTGGATTCCTGTAGTAGCAGAAGGGTTATGGGCCTCTGCTTCAGTGAAGAGCGTGGTAGAGAAGGTCTCCTCCAGAGGTCTTGAGGCCTCAGGGCAAACTCCTGCAGTTCAGTTCCCTCCTGTCGCTTCCTATTGCACCATGCTGGTTCATACCTAGGACTGAAAAAACCCCCTTCTCCTGCTGGTCTGCATTACCTCCTCTCAGGGGGTGTCTCCCGGCGGGGAGGAAGGGTGTGCTGCACTCACAGGTGAGCCCAGGAGAGATGAGATGTGGGTGCCCCAAGGATGGGGTGCCTGCGGGTTGCCCACGGGGCAGGGGTTGCTCTTCTCTCTTATGTGGCAGAAACAAAAAAAATGAGAGGAATCAGTGTGGCTCTAGATACAAGCCAAATGTGGTGGGGAACCTCTGAGCCAGGGGAAAACAGGAAAAGCTCAGACTTTTAAATATTTCTTTAAAAATTACTGTTGCTGCCTTCTTTTAAAACAAGATGTGGTTACACAGTTGACTCGCCCATTCCAAGACCATGCTCTACTGCTGAGGGGTAAGTTGCATCTTCTCCCTCTTCCCCAGTCTCCTATCCCATCCCTTACACCAGCTCTTGGAGTGCTGGGAGGAATCCCGGGGCTTGTTGCTCTGGCTGAAACTTGCCCCGTACAAGGAACGCATAAAATTCAGGTAGCTCAGTGACTTTCGCAAGTGGTAGTAGGCACAGGGGAGGAGAAGGGACAGGGTCAGAGATGGGGGAGAGGAGAAGGGTGGGACTGGCCTCCCCCTCTGGCAGCAGCCTCCAGTTAGCCCCATTTAGGCTACTCATGCAGCTGCAGGGCTTGCTGCTTCAATGTGTAGGCAAGAGCCCGGCCAAGCACTTGAGAATGGCTCTGTGTTGCAAACCTAAGCCAGTCTAACTGCCGGCTTGGGTGCTTGAAATCTCTCAAGTGCTCTGCTGTCTACGTCGGGAGCCTAGGCTGCTGCCATGGCATAGATAAATGCCAGTCAGAACTTCTCTGCTGTTGAAATGACGTGGTTCAATGGCCTGGAATTTGTGGTTGTATGGTCTGGGGAGGGGGGGGTCCTGTGTTGTTACTGGTTTTGTTGTTTCACAGGCATCGGTCAAGGTCAAAAACCTCAATTCCAGCCTTTCTGGAGCACCATCTTGTTCTGTGGCGCTGGTCTGGCAGAGGGTCAGGGACTTCTTTCTCCTCTGGGAAACACGGGATGTCTAAGCCTCACCTTGGTCCCTCTGTCTCTCTCTTTCCCTTCTTTTTGCATTCGTTTCCAAAAAAAGAAGAGAGTAGCTCCATTGTACAATGCCGTAACCTTACAGAACTGCAAAGCAGTGGAAATGGTTCTCAGTTGCATTAAAGAGTATCTTGACATCAGTAAGCCCTTTTACAACATCACTGAGAATAGTGAACTACTGCTGTGCTACAGTCACTTTAGGGGAAGGCATCTCAGCGTCCAGACAGTGCTGCAGAGACCGCACAGCTATTCAAGGCATGTAGACACCCAGAGTGCTGGGTCATAAAAGGCACCATCTCCGAGAATAGCATTCATCTATTTTTTTCTGAAGTTTAAAGCATCTCCAAAGGTGGTATCTGCATCTGGAAAAGTCACTCACAAGCTCCTTTTTTATTCAGTGGAGAGAGACAGGTATTTCTGTGCCACCATCCATACAGCCTACTTGAGTCTTTCTCTGAAGGATGGTCCCCTTTGAAGGGCTGGTCACTAGAAGAGCCTGTTTCTTTCCGCTGCCTATGTAAAGAAAGCCTCAATAAGTTGCCCAAATAGAGACCTCCCTATTCAGCCCTCCAAGTCTGGCTGACTGAATCCCACCCTAAGGGTCTGGTAAGATAGAAAATGGATGGCGATCCCAGCAACAGTGAGAAGGAGCATTTAATAACACCGTCTTCTAATGCCAACAAATTGTTACAGCCTGGGGAAAGGAAAGCAAGATGTTCAGCACACCTTTCCAGCTCCTGGGAAAAACAAAACTTATCCAGAGGCCTCGGCGATGTTGTGCTATTCCCTGGGCTCCCGGGCAAATCTGGAGCTGGTGGGGCTGGCAGAGACACTGCTGCTCCTGGGGGCCTGGGAAGGTGGCCAGCAGAAGGAGGCGGCATGCTCAGCTCTGCTGGGTCCTGTAAGAAAGCCAGGCTTTTTGGGAAGTGAGGGAGAGACACTGCCCAGTCTGGAATTGCACTTTTTGTTGTTGTTGTTGGCTTTTTTAAATTGAGATTTATTTATTCACTGAAAACTCTGTTTCCAGCTGATCTGAAAGTGTTCATGAAGGGGACCAGGATTTAATTAATTAATTCAGTGAATTAAGGAATGAATATGGGATTTATGAAAGCAACCCGATTTGGGCATTTTAGAAATATAGGGGGAGGGGGGGTTGTTCTGAATCCCAAGTGACACTGGCAAATGGAGACAGGCAGATAAAATCTTCCTTGTGAAAGACAAGGTTAATCCTCTTTCTGCTGCTGCTGAGTAAGCAAATGTCTTTGCCACTGGAGTTTTAGGGTCGCAGAGGGAGGGAGGGAAGAGGAGAGCTCTCTTTATCCACTTCTATCCAGAACTGCATTTGGGAGGGGGTGAAAGAGCATGTTAGAGCAGGCGAAAGCAGTATCTCCATCTGGGTGGTTGCTGCACTCTCTGCGTGAGGACTTGAGCCCCAGACTCTGGATGCTATTCTAATGATTATTTAAACTTTTAAATAAAACAGAACAATTTTTTAACAGTGTCTCTGTTAAACAAACGGGACATGAGGGGATGCCTCAGATCACCATTTCCTTTTGCTGGGCTCTCTCTTTTCCATTTCCCAATGTCCCCTTCCAACCATAGCTATGAGCTTTAATTAAAAAAAATAAAAACGGCCTGGAAAACAAAAGCATTTGCTTCAAAACCCGGGGTGGGAAAAAAAATCAGATCTGGGAAAAGATCAGAAAATATCTGGCCCCGTCCTACCAAACAACGAGCAGCCCCTTCCTCTTCCCTGCGTATGTGTGCGGGGGGGGGGCTGAACGCTGCTCGCCAGGAGGGAGCGAGTCCGGATGGTGCCGGGTGTCCAGCCGTGGGGCTTCACACTCAGGCGCCAGGAGGAGAGGGGGGTGAGCACAGATGTGCATAGGGCCACGCGGGCGCTGGGCAAGGTGCCGAGATCAGCCCCAGCTCCCTCCGCCTGGCAGGTGAAGCCCTCCTTGCAGTCGGGGCACCGGGACATCCCTGCTGCTCTGGCCAGATGGGACCCTGCGAAGCTGAACCACCTCTGCCCAGGCCGGGCAGCTTATAGACACAGAAACCACAACTCCCAGCCGGTAATCACTGACAGACTTGCTCCCTGCTCAGGCGCTTTGCCTCCCTGGATAGGAAGGAAGATTTCTCACTGCATCATCTTAATAAAATTCCAAATTTGGTCTGGTTTGAAAAAGGGCTACTGAAAAATCAAAGCTTCCTTTAAAGTTTAAAACCTTCAGTCATGAAGAGAAAAGATCACCTGAGCCCTGGTTACTATTTTCAACCTCACAGAGGTGAGTAGACAAGCGTCCATCCAAAAAGAAAGGAAAGAAAAGAAAGGAAGGAAAGGAAGGGAGGAAGGGAGGAAGGAAGGGAGGGAAGGAAAGAAAGAAAGGAAAGGGAAGGAAAGGAAAGAAAGAAAGAAAAAAAGAAAGAGGAAGGAAGGAAGGAAGAAAGAAAGAGAAAGAGAGAGAGAGAAAGAGAGAAGTTTGGACTGAAAAGCACTTTCTCATGCAGAAAATAACAAATGCACGCAGTATCCTGCCAAGCAGGGTTACTGAAATAAAAACACACCGTTCACTCGAGGACAAGAATCATATGATCACTTTGGGGAGACTGAGTGTTGAATATGGAAGCGGCATCTGGCTTTTCTCCTAAAAAAAGGTTTAAAAGGGTGAGATGCTGAACAAACTCTTCCTTACACCCACAGGCTATTTCTGTAGCTCCCAACAGTCAGCTAAAAGTTACCAGCTATGCTTTTGCCCAGGGTGGTATTGACATCGTGTAGCTGTGACCTGATTTCTGATAGCAGGGAGAGCTGGAGCCCTGAAAGAGCTCAGAGCTGTAATGAGGCTTTTCTGAAATCTTCCTAAAAAAACAAAAAGGCCCCAGCTCCAGTGTTATCAGCCACTTTGCAGTCTGTGAAAAAAGCAGTGAGGTTGAAAAAAAAAAAAGAAGGGAGAGCTCTGGAGTAGCAGCCTTGGGGGACAGCCACTGGGGCTGTCGGTGGGTGAATGTTATTTTAGAAGAACCTATTGCTGCTGATTCTGTGAGCTGACAGTGGTAGATGAGTGGTAGGACCTGGGGAGCTGGAAGACTCCCCTGTAAAAGGAACAACCCCTCTAATAAAAAGATAAAGAAAGAAAGAGAGAAAGTTTGCAATGGAGAATGAGTGCTGTTTTCCCATGACTGCCACTGACAGACCAGTTTCTGAACCTTCAGGCTTTCCCAGCCTTGAAGAGTCCAGATTTGCAGCTAGAAACACGCAGGATCTGCGTGGTGGAGTAGAGGGGGGTCTGGGAGCGGGAGCATAAAAGGGAGCCCAGGAGGTGTGTTGAGGCCCTGCTAGCTGCTGTGTCTTGTCCTCTGTGCCACTGCACGTAATTTTGCCTGATCCCTGGTGCTGGTGAGAAGACAGGTATGAGAATGTGTGTGAGCTTTGAGTTTTGCTGCAATGGCATTGCTACACCAGTGCTGGGACAGTCATACTGCCTTTTGTTCTGCTTTTCTTCAGGCCTTATGGCTCCTGCATTCTTTCTTGCGCACTAGCCAAGACTGAAGAAGTGACCTTCAATATGTTCCTCCTTCACAGTACTTTCCTGTCATGTGGTGGTTTGAACAATACTCCTGGGATATACCAGGCGTATTTATCCATCATCTAGTTCTCCCATTCGCCTGCTCAGTGAAGGGGACCAAGGGCAGTGCAGCAGCTGCACTTCACTTGTCAATGGACCACACACAGCTTTCAGGTCCTGCCTTCCTCAGCCCTCTTCCATTTTCTTTTATCCATCCACCTGGGAAGGGGCTGCTCAGGCTGGATGGTGCAGCGGGGGAGGCCTGTGCTGGCAGACTATATCTGCCCAGAGAGTTATGGAGCAGGCGGTGGCTCTGGGGCTGCAAGGCTGTATTGCTGGTAATAGTTTTGCTCCAGCTGCAGTGGCTGGTCTAGGGACTAAACTTGTTGGGGTTGGTGTTTGCACCTGTGTGAGGCTTGGAGGTCGGGGCAGCAGAAGTCCTGTACTACCTGGAGCCTGGCTGCTGGACTGATTTCTGCAGGGAGGGTAGGTGGTGTGTGCATGTCTCTCCCGCAGGCCTGGACAGCTGAGGTTAGCTGAGAGGCTGGTGCCTGTCCCCAAGGTCAGGGATCTTCAGGTGCTGCCCAGTACTCAGCATCTACGCTAAGCCTCTGTGCCCCGGGACCCTTGGATGGTTGCTCAGCGCTGGAGATTAGGTTGCCTGAGCTGTTTTGGCTTGTGTTGCACGGAAATGCCAAAGCCCCAAGGGTTAGGGTGTGTGGGTATGGCCCATGCTGGTTTAAGGCACAGGGAGCTCGGGAAAGCTCAAGGCGTGCTGTACCAACAACACATCTTGTGCTGGGAGTAAATAGGAAGCCTCAGGCTCTGGGGCTGCCTCTTGGACTCCCCTGCAGACACCAAACAAGGGCTCTCCCCCAACAGCCAGACAAGCTGAGTCAGGAGCACCCTGCACACCAGGCAGCTTGGGTGGAAGCGCCAGCTCAGAGCCTCTAGCTCCCAGACAGTTCAGGCTTAGATAAAGTGCACGCCTCACCTTGCTGTGCTTCACACGTCTCAAAAAAATGAGTAGCAAAGTTTAAACCTGGGTTGCAGTACAAATAACTGACAGGGAAGGGAGAACCTGGTCTTGCAAATCCTCAGGGGACAGTTGTATGTTAGGCTGGAGGGAGAGGGTAGGGTATCTCACCAGTCACTGAGCTGGTGGCTCTGGGCTCCTCCTCTGGGGGAGTCCCCTCGGGAAGGCAGCAGCATTACCCCTGGAAAATGAGCCCCTGCTAGCTGGTAGCAGAAGTTTCTGTTTCACTCCTACTGCAGGAATAATGGGAAAGTGCCGTGAAGGCAAAGGGAAGGGGCTGAAAAGAAAGGAAGGATTCCAGAAAAAGACCTGTGTTTGTAAGGGAAATTCCTCGCTCCTGCCGCTGCCCATAAGGAGACATACGATCGTCACTGCGGGGTAGCCCTGAGCAATGGAGTTACTCCCACGTCATGCTGGGATGGGGCAGGGCAGCGTTCAGGTCCCTGCCACCTTGGCTCTGCCTGAGATGCGTGTCCTATTTGTGATTGTTGTGGGGGTCTTGGTTTTATTTAATCCTTCTCAGCTCTGCCCCTCAGTCCCCGGTGATCTTCATATGCATGTGGACTATTGGATCTGCCTTGTGTACGAGAAAGGGAGCAGAAGTCTGTACGCCCCTGTGAGGAGAGCTGTTCGGAAGCTTTTTGGTTTAATATTCATACTAGCCTCAGGCAATTTCTACTCCGTGTTTTAGGGAGTGGGCAGGGAGAACATGTAGTTGTCCTTTCCTCCGATAACAAGGGATTAGCTTAAGCACACAGATAAGGAACATCGGGGATGCAGATGGCAATGGAAGAACAAAAGTAACCAGAAGAGACAGGGAAAAGAGAAAGCCCCTCTACCCCTCTTCATAGCAAAGATTTAAAAAAAAAATCTTCTATGACCATTCTTCCTTCAAACAAGTGAGCGATACCCAGCGTCAAGTCTGGTCAGTCCCCACCCAGTGGACTGGGACAGAACTGAGCGCAGTGTAAGGCAAGGAAAGAAATTTGGGCACCGAAGACAATAAAGCCATGTTATTAATTTAGTGAGCTTTGCAGTCAGAGGTTTGTTTGCCATGAACAATTTACAATTTACAATTGTAAAATGTAGATAACTTCTCCCTGGTTGCGGAGGTATGTCACAACGTACACAGTAAATGACTGTGAACCTCTCAAAGCTAATAGGAGCTAGATAAGATCAGAGTTTTCAGGACATGATGTGTATTTACAGCTAAATAATGGGTTCCATCCCCCCTCTTTTTTTTCTCCTTTTTTTTTTTTAATACCTAGTGTTACTATAAACTTGTCTAGGCACAGCAAGGAGGGCATTTGTCTGCAACGCTGCATATTAGAAAAGGGTAGCAGAGTCTACTGCATGTCCAGTGTAGGGCTAGGCTTGGACTTGGTGTTCAAAGCCAAAAGCTGACTCATGCTGACCCTCAGGTTTACGTTTACCCCTGAACAAATCTTAAGAGGTTTCTCTGGTGGGAGGGAGAGAGAGAAAAAAAACCATGAACCACAATCACGATGCTTTTGCCGCTTGGCGAATGTCCACTTCACATCTTTGTAGGCAGCTTGATGGATTTGCTATTGTCTCCTCAACAGGCGTAGAGACAGCCCTCCCTGGCAGCAAACACCTCTCAACCGTAACTGCTACCGTGAGGAGCACACCTAACTTTCGCCCTGATGGCAGCTGTCAATGTCAACCATGCAGAGCTGCGCGTGGCTGCAGCAGGAGCAATGCTGACCCTCCCACAGGGCCCTGGGGCTCCACACTATCTCCACGCCGTGGGTCTCCATCTCTCCACGTCTCTGATACCCCTCTACAGCACATCCCTCACTGCCTGCAAGCTTTGCACAGGACAAGACTTTGTACGACAAGGTGGGTAAAGGTACGAGCCCCAGGAGTTTCCCATCCTCAGCCCAGCTCCAGGGGGGATCTCGGGGTGGCAGCGCACCCAGCTCTCACTGCCAACCCACAGGCTTTTCTGTGGAACCGTGTCAGATCCAGTGACTGGAGAAGTCTTCGTAGAGCAGAGATGAGATTATACTGTAAGGATTAGCATTGTATACCCAGAACTTCTTACACTTGTTTCCAATCAGCCAGCAGGAGATGTTGTTTATTTGGCAGGCATATGCAAACACGCTAGCAGGGCAACTGAAGCAGACCTTTCCACTTAGAAAGTTTCTGCTCACTGAACAACTGCGTTAATGTAAATCCATTATAATTGGATCAACAAGAGCCATGCTGAATGCCTTGATTCTTCCACCCAGCAAACAGGCTGCTGGGCTGAGTTCCTCATGGCCAGAGCCCAAACACTGCCAACCTTGTCCCATGTGAAATGGATGTTCAATGAGGGGGGAGACAGGGAAAAAAGGCTTTTCTTAAATATATCCACATGAGCCTTGCCTTTCCGCTTTTTGGTCTAGGTGCATGTCTTCTTATTCAGTAAACTAAGACATAAGTCACGTAGCTAGGCCAGCTGAAAACTCAAATATCTGTTGCATGTCGGAGCTTGTGGACCTTTTCTTTAAAGTATGAGAGGTTTGGGCCATGTTCCCACAACGGGATTAACCAGAGAAAGAGTCTCATTGCCCAGCTCTCTCTGCAAGTCTGGGTGCTAAGCTGCCTTTCATGTTTTCTGAACATTATACTCTTGTAGATACAGGAGGACAGACATAAAACTAGCTTTGTTTGCAGGACCTTTTCTAAGGGCATTAAGTTCTGCTTCAATTTTTCTGCTTCTTGTTGTCACATGTTTAACACCAGGGCCACTCTGAAGTGAACACTGAATGATTGGGCTGCCAAAGAAAGTCAGTCCGTTTAGAGATTCATGTTAACAGGATGGCATTGCAAGCCAGATTAGCCTCACGTAATATTGACCATTTCATTTAACTGAATGCAAGAAACTGTCATTTGGAGAACTGAGATTGCAGCTGTCGGAAGAACATATATAAAGCAAGTGTGTGTGCTGGGAGAGAAACAGTACCAAGACCTTTGTGTGCTCTTCAGGCAGTATCTGAAGCACTTGATGGCTTTATAAGTACAAAGTCCCAAGAAGTGCCCTCATGGCTCACATCTAAGGTAAACTGTGCCCATTAGAATGACTTTCCTTTCTTTTAAGCATCAGTTCCTGGAGATTATAGGGGGCATGTAGGGATATTGCATGTATTATTACAAGGCAAAGCCTTGCACAGCCCCAGGTGTGGCTGGGATGCTTTCCCTGTGCCATGGGAGAGCAGCTGGGGAAAAGCAGCACTGGAACCCTCCTTTCACCTCTTCTTTCATCTCAAGTACAAGGTGGGTCCCCTCCTGTTCTCAGAGGCAGGGGCAATCCTAAAACGTTTCTCAGTATTTACCTTAATATTGCATGATAGATGCTCAATGGAATGTATGAGGTGGGCTCAGATGAAGTCCCTGTGGCGTGATGAAGTAGTTTAGAAAGGACTTCTTATACTGTGGAGTTTCAGGCAGCACGAAACAAAAATTAACAAAATCCCCTTTCAAAATTATTATTAACTGACATCACTGCACTAGCTACCCAAAATGTTTGGTTTTTACCTTGTTTTTCTCACAAGACAAACCTTTTTATAAGCGAAATCCCCAGCTTTGGTAGCATCCCAGTTCTGCTGCTATCCCTAAGTGCAGCATGATGTCTCGAGCATCACCCGGGGTAGCTCAAGTCGCACACTGGCAACTTGTTCTCTCATGGTCTGGGGAGGCCACCGTATCTGGAGCACTGGGATGAGGGAAGCATCCACGCAGTTCCCCAGACCTCTCCTTTGGGAAGGCTCTGGCTGGAAAGGCAGACTTGGTTGCTATGCTTCATTAGTGGTTCCTGAGACCTCCACTATCATAGGAGACAAGAGCACGTATGGGAGCGCGTGTGGTAGAGCAGAAGGTTCAGCTGCAGCCTTGCCCAAGTGATCCCATCACCTTCTGTCTTACCCAAGTAGGATGTTGCCCTGTCTGTTTTGCAATGTAGAAGATTAAGATGAATATTCCAAAGCAGCCCATTACTATGTCAGGAAGCTCTAGGATTTTAAAGAGGATGATGTGCTATGGCTTTCAGTCAGGCTGTAATTTCATTCAGGTTTTGTATTGGCCAGCAAAACCACATCAAAAGGAATGAAGGCTTTCAAGCAGCCAGCAAAACCACATCAAAAGGAATGAAGCCTTGAAGGCTTTCAAGCGGTCTGTTAGTACTGCTTAGAGAGAATCCAGCAGAACATGTGAATATTAATCACAGCTAGGTTTCAGCAGGGATAAAGGAAGGAAAAGAGATTGCCTATAAGCGGCTCGAATCCTGGCATTTTCAAGGGGAGCTCTTAGGCAACATTGAGTCTTCTGAGCATACGGAGGGATGAACAGATCTAAACAGTTCTTTGGTAACACCTGAGGTCTGGCTGGGTGAGGCACGGCCTCTGCTGCTTCTGCTGTGCCTTGGCTGCAAGCAGTTGTGCAAGCAGGAATTTTAGGACTTCTCCTACTTGCAGGTCCTTGGTGGCCACACACATGTGGAATTCTCCACCCAGAGTAGTTGTGATCTGTCCACACACAGCTGCTGTGGGGCTGTGATGGTTACATGACAGATGCAGTCAGACCTTGCTGTTTTTGCTGTGATGAAAAGGGAGAATCGAATGGACAAGTAATACAACATGACCTTGAGGGACTGCTGGGAAGAAATGAGGCTAGACGGTTACCTTGTGTGCCTGGGTTTATAAAGTGTGGTGCCTGAAGCACAAGTCATAGCTTCAGGTCCCTCACTTTGTGCAGACCTGTGAGGGGAGAGTGAAGCCTTGGTCATTCATGGATGGTGCTTGAGATTCAGCAAACTAAGCTTCATCTCTCACAGGCTGACTGGGAGTTAAGTGCTAAAATATTACAAGCTGTATGAGAGGCCAGTGTGTAACTGGGCGAGAAATGCACTGTCCTGTTCCACCAAGGATCAGCTGCGCTTGGTGAGGACAGAGGAGAGAGCAGAGAGCACTCTAACAGCACAGTCCAGTGGCAAGGGATCTCCAGAGGTCATCTGGTCCAAGCCCCTGCTCAAAGCAAGGCCAGCTTCACAGTTACAGCAATTTGCTCAGGGCTCTGTCCCATCAAATTCTGAGACAGAGATTTCAAAACTTCTCTGGGCAACCTGTTCCAGTGCTTGACCACTGTCATGATGGAAAAGTTTTTTCTTTATATCTTGTTGGGATTTCCCTTGCTGCAGCTTACGACCATTCTCATCCTGTTGCTGTGCATCTATGAGGAGAATCCGGCTCTGTGGGAGCATCCGTACCCCTGCAGTGCCAGGGAATACAAGGGAATCCCAGCTGAGCAGTCGCCCCCTGGTTTCACTGTGTTGGGGCTGGGGAAATCCTGCCTCCTGAAGGGGTCTTGCTACTGTGTAGAAGAAACGCTGCAAAAATGAAGGTAGGTGCAAGTCCCAGAAACTCTATGTCATGAGCTGTCACTGCTTGTTCAGGTCTTTGCAACTGTGTGAGCAAAAATGACCACTCTTTCTTCTGCTTGTAGATGCTCAATACCAATACTCATACTGCACTGCCTGTATATATATATATTTTTTTTTTTCTCCGGTAGTTGCCTGTGTCTTGTGACCTTCTAGCACTCCAAGCACTGTCTGAGGTGATCACCACAAACTGTGGTCATGGGACCCTGGAAACACAAAAGAAACTTCCTTGGTCAGCTGTTGCTCATCTTTCTTCAGGTCGTCTTTTACCCAGACTTTTTCAACACAGCACTTTACCAGTAGTTCTCCCGAAGAAGCCATTTTTTTAATGGTGGATTTCTAGGGCTCATAAAGGAGGAGATGCTTCCAGGAGACATCATTAGGGATACTTAGGGTGTATCCAGATTATGAAATGGAGAATTGGGAAAAGACTCACAAGCTAAATGGTTTACCTTGTAGATCTGTAAGACAGAGCACAGCTCTGTGTAGAAATACTAGATCAGGTCCAGCTGGTAACAATTCTGGCATACTGTCAGGCATAATGTAAGAAGCTTTGCCTTTTTAATCAGTTGATTAAAATCTACTGTGCTCATACAGTACTGTGATGGGGTAGCTATACTGCTTCTAGTTCAACAGCCAACTACAGTAGTTTGGGGATTTTTGCATTGAATCCCCTTTTGTGCCATGGGCATACCTACGCTTAACCTACTGTTTTGTTTTCTTTCAGAGCCCACCCCTATCAAAGGAATCCTTGCTTGCCCTCTTCCATCCTGTGAACTTTTTCTCCCCACAAAGTCTCTGTGACTCCCACCCAGAAACTGGGTATCAGTGCTTAACAACATGCAGCGACTGAAGGCCTTCTGTATTGTGTTTTCTGGCTTCATCTGGCATGGCTAAAGGATTATCCAGTCACCTCTTGCTGCCCTGACTGACGGTGGCACATGTGTCCATGACACGGAGTCCCAGCACCCCTCACTGATGTAGCCAGACATAGGAATATCCAAATGCTTTGCTGCTGAAGTCCAGTCCTTCCAGAAGACCACACATTTCAGTACTGAGTTGCACAGGAAGCTGCTGGGCAAGGGGTAAAGTCCTTTGCTCTCATCCTATTGTGCCCCCAAACTATTTTTGTGTGAAACACCTCTTCCTGGGACTGGAGTGCTAGGCAATTGCCTCCCTCCCTCCAACCCCATCACATTGTACCAAGGACAGTTGCTGCAGCCTTTGTCTAGCATTTCCATCCACCTGTTCTTCTCACAAAACTGTTTCTGAATAATTTGTTTTCTCTGTTCTCTATGTTCTGTACATCTTTGTTTTCCTGTTCTGTCATGTTGTATACTTCATGCTTTCCACGCCTCTATGTTTCTTGGCCATGAACTCCCCCGAAGCTTTCACGCTGCTCAGAGTGGAGTTGTCCTTTGGGGCCATCCTGTGCTCAGCGGAGTGAAATAAGGATGGTGAGATGGAAGGTAAGGGTTTTATCTGAGACAGGAGCTACAGTGCACGTATGTGTCACTGCTATGAGGGACAGGAATGGAATATGAATGTCCTTTCTGCTCAGGGACCAGGCAGGGACTGCTGTGCCAGCAAGGAGAAGGGATAGTTTCCCCCCCATCCTTCTGCCTCTAGAACTGCTCCTCCCTGAGCCCATTTTAACAAATCCTACCCAGAGGGTCTGTATTACCTTCTTTACTCTCCAAAGCCATGCACTAGACTGACTTGGCAAGATCAGTAACACTCTCAGTCCCAGGATATTAGTTGCAGGTTTATTTTTTGGAACTGTATCAAAAGTTCTTGTTAAAGATATTAACTATGAGTTGTTGTTCTTTATTAGGATCAAGAAATATTTTATTTACTAGATAGAAAACTATTCTGACTCAAGAGATAAATGCTCTTATGGAGTGCTGCTTTTGTATAGGCAAGCCTGGAGGGATGGGCTGGCAGATTCTTTTTAATCCCTTTGGAAGCAGGGTTGGGGAAAGGGATTATTTTCTTCAAGGAAAAATGCAGATTTGGCATCCTAAAGCTATTTGTCTGAACTTGCTGGGTAGCGTGCATTCTGTTGTTTTATGCTAGATGAATAGAAGGGAGTCAGGCATCTCTGTAACTTTCTCAATAGCCAGTCCAGGAGGAATGTGGAAGACCCAGTTTTGAAACCTTTCTCTTCCTGAGCGGCGTTTCCACCTCCTTACCCCCCTCCTCCCACCCCAGCTCCCCTAAGGATGAACCCTAAGGATCCCCTAAGGATCATACCCCCTAGGGTATGAACTACAAGGCTAAAGGGTATTTGCAGACAGATCTTCCTCAGGGTGACTTGGTAGTGGTATGCCACCCGTTATTAACACGCAGATATTCATTGGAAAAAAGTATGCGACAGGACACGCACCGAGAGGTGAGACATGCTGGGAGTGGGAGACGCAATCCAATTCCTCCTCAAGGCAACAGCCCAGCGTTTTCCACAAAGCTCTGCCACGTGAACAAGGGAGTGAGGGAACTCTGCCTGGCTGACCCTTATCACTTGAAGAGCAAGGCATGTAGAAGGCAGGTGATAAAAATTAAATAACCTTACCTAGAGAATGGGATTGAACCTAAATTTTCCATGCCTCGGGTAAATGTCCTCACCGTTCGGCTGAAGGAGGGTGCGTTTGGGGGAGCACCAGTTCTGACTGAAATGTTTGATTTAGGTCCTGCCAAGTGTTTGCTTGATTTAGAATGAAATGTGGGATTATTTCCAAGAAAACAAAACTGCATTTTTCAGTGATCTGCTCTTTATTTATTTAGGCCAGCTCTTGAACCAAAAATATCCATTCCAGAGCACACGATGCTGCCTAAGAGCGAAGCGCTCATTCAGACGCAAGATGGACAAAAGCAATAGCGCAGGTCTTCAGGCTGCCCTGCCCTGCCAGGGTTTCCCAAGTATCCTCAGGAAGACAGAGATGCTCTTTATTCCTTGCACGATAAATCAGTTCTTGCAAATAAAGAAGAAGTATCTTCTCTCTCTTTTCCTTATCTCAGATGTTTTGGACCATGCTGAAGTAGGGCTTGTTCCTATAGGCGTAGCCATCTATTCCAGCAAATTTTGAATTGGTTCCTTGCTAAATAATCTGAAAGCATTCAAGAAGGCAGAAAAGCATGACCATAGCCAAAGGAAGAGCTTATATTCTTCTTGCTCGGTCTCATGGTCACTTGCTGCAGACAACAATTCAAAATATACATCATTTACTTTGTATGCTTGGTTTATTGCACTCATTTTGATGTCTGAAGGTTTATACATAATATGTAAGAAATATCAGAGGACAATGAATTGTTTTGCTTCTTTGGAGTGGAAACAACTGAACTCCCTCTAGGATTTTTGAATCAAGGCCACGTGAAACACTAGGCTTTTATTGGCAAAGTTGGCTGTGTAAATTTGTGCTGAAAACTGAGACTTTCTTCCGGGTGTGTCTTTAACTTGTCTTTCTACTGTTAACATTAAAATCTGGCCCTCACAAGCTTCTTCCAGTATAGCAGCAGAGCAGCGTTAAGAAATTTATACTCACTGAAAACACACAAGACACTGAATATGTTCAGTCCTTGCCGTGAACTTGTCTACCTTTAGATATGGCGTGCTCTGTGAGCACTATTGTGAATGCAGTTAAGGGCACCTGCATGTATAGGGAAGTCACATTAAAATTGTTAGCGGTCCTTGAAAATAGATGCTTTATATAATAAAACATAAGCAGAAAAAATCTGGTCCATCAAGAAGGGGAAACAACTGGCATTCGCAAAAGAAAGGTTTCCAAATGTGATTAATGCAATCGTAGTCTAGAGTATATGTGCATGTAGGTAGGTAAAGACTGAGGTGGGAGGGAGGGGATCTCTAAAGTGTCAGTTCTTTAACCTGAGGAGATTTTATCTTATTCTGTAGCTGTTTCAGCTGATTTAAATATTACTGTCTCGATTTTAAAGCCCTTGGAGACAGGTGTGTGTGCATTTCTGGAAGCCCTACTAAACATCCTCTGTGTTGTCAAGGTCAAAAGTTCAGTTTAAATGACCACCCTCAGTCCCTATCTGCACGAAATGGCTGTTAAACATCTCAAAATATAACTTTTCAGATTGGGAGTTTGGTAGCTAGCCTGAGCATCTGCTCTTTCCTTACCTCCATGTAGCGTAGTGCATGCACTGTTCAACCCTCTTCTCGCCAGAAGAGCAAAACTTCAAGTGTGCTTGCGTGAAACCTCTCCGCACACATGCACACACTCTCACCCATCGGAAAAAACCTGCTGCTTCACACCTGGAATAATCAGTTTCAGCTCTTCAGCTAAGCGAAAGGAGTGGAGACTGCTCCAGAGCCCATTGCCCTGCCTGCCCAGGGAACTCTTGTCTGCTCAGGGCAGTGGAGAACAGCATCTGTCAGCCAGGAGGTTTAATCCTCCTCCTCTGAACACCTTCCACTATGGGTTTCTGGCTTGGGAAAGCCTTTTTTCTCCTTTTCCCTCAGCTCGTGCTGATGGTACGGCTAGTTAGACGGAACACTCTCTGGCTTTGGCTTATGAGACACATGAGCCTTAACCAGCTAATGTATATTTTACACGGCATTTCCCACAACATATCTTGTTTTATGATTCACTTATACTTTCCAGTGAATATATAGGCACAACACAAAACATATAGAATGAATTTAAAGAGATGCGTTATTTTTTTCTTATAATACTGTCAGAATACTGTCGCAGTCAGGATTAGGTCCTTTCTCCCACAAGGACTTAAAATCCTTCTAAAGTTCCGCATGTTTTTTCCCCTCTTAGGTCGCTAAGTATAGTGTGCAAGAGTTTGCTTTACTAGAAGATAAATACAGGAATAATCCAATTTCCCTCTCTTTAGTAACTGACTGGATTTCTAAACTTAAGTGACTGGAAATGTCCTAGCAAATGAGGATTTGTTCAGTGAACTAGGAAAACACTTTGAACTTCAGGAATACATACATTTAGTGAAGGATCTATTCATTTACCCTCGTTCTCTCCTGTCATCAGGGTTTTGGCAGAACGGGCAGAATTTTGCACAGGAAGTGCTTAGCACAGTTCCCCAGAGTTAACCTCTCCGATACCCGCAATAACCGTGGGTGACCACCACCCTTACTGCATGTGCACAAAACACGCCTCCTCCTCTCCCCCCATCCTTCTGCCGCATGCCCCCTCTCCAGCCCGAACCCCAGAGGGTCCCTCCCTGCAGCCCCAGGCCTCTCGCCGCTCTCTGCCCCAGGGCTGGCTGTCTCCTCGGGAAGCGAACCAGGGCCCCCCAGGCCTTGCTGCACCCCACGGCTGTTGGTTTGTGACCCTGTGGGACTGGCACACCAGTTGGTGAGCCTCTCGTTTAAAGGAAATGTGTGCAGTGCTTGCTTTAGCCTGTTAGGAGACCATGTTTTCTAAGTGTCGTCTGAAGAGGGTGTAGAGGAGGGCCGATGTCCAGGGATGATCCTAGGGAAACGCAGAGCTATTCCCATGTGCTGCTCAGCGCTGTGGGGCTGGGACTCCGATTGCTCTTTGGTAACACTGCCTTGCCACCCTCTTACCTTACTCCCCTTACCTGAGAGTTTTCATACTCGTGTAAGAAACATTAGGTCCTCGGGCACGGCTGGGCTCATCTTCCAGTGTGCTCAGAGAAAAGATGTGTGCCCTGAGGTGTGCTTGACCACTGCGTGAAGCTTCCTTCTCTGAGGACTGACGCTATGGAGGCTTACAATGGTAGGAGAAGGAAAGGAAAAAAAGAAAAAAGCAAGGGCCCCTTACCCGTGTGCCGTGCTTTGCTGAAGTGGATGGTGTCTGTAATGGAAGACAAACTCCACCATATACCTCTGAACCGATTTCATGAGGTACTGTCTGGTTTCTCCCCTTATGGAAGATCAGGTGTATGCTGGCTTTTAAACTGGCAAAAATCACATCAAGTTTGGGTTTTAAAATTAACAAGAAAAAAAGGTGTTATGTCGTCTTGTGTAATAGTAATAATGTGATGGAGGACAAGAGAAATATATTTAGACAAATAATTAGACAATTATTGTGAACCAGGTGTTTACGTAAATCATTACTCTGTCATGTATATGTAGATAATTTGTGTTACATTTATATTCTGTCATGTGTTTGATAAAGAGCAGATGTTTGTGCATACCAATTAATCCTGACCCTCTAAAGATAAAGAACCCTGACCTTCTGAAGATAGAAGACACAGGAACTATAAAAACAGTTTGTTGTAAGGTGGATAATGAGACGGTCTGATAAGCGTAAAGGACCTTCAAGCTGTCAGCAATATATTCAAAGATCAGCGAAACCTGGCGCCAACTAGGTGAAAGGGGACGAGGAAGACTATCAGCCTTCACCGGAACGACCCCGGCCCAGAATTATTTGGAAGATCTGCGCAGACGCAACTAATTAGCAACTAATTAGCATGAGGAGCGAGGATAGGCGTGGTTAGATAATGAATATGTATAGGCGTTATTAGAATATTCATTACTCAATTGTATAAATGAGATGTAACTTTTGTTGTGGGCATGCACGATAGGTGGAGAGATCCCCTGTGCATCCAGCGCTGCAAATGAAGAATATACTACTTGGACAAATTCGTGAATCAAATGACTAGTTGAAACAAACTTTTTGAGAAGCTCTGTCAGTTACAATTTTTTTCCTATGGGGAAATCTTTGCTCCAAGAATGAATTTCAGGGGGAGGGGGGGGAATCACACTTAGCAGTGGGAACACTGGTGCCAGTCCCTGTTTCTTACAGCTCTGATAAAAAATTTCGAGTTAGCGCTCCCAGACTTTCCATGCGTTATCTCACTGCTGGGCTACTCGGCGGCAGAGGAATTTTTCAGATGCTTGTTTAGGCTTTTTTTTGGTCTTTTTCGCCCCCTAGAAGCCTCCCTTCCTTTACCCGATGA
>NW_008796187.1:2941517-2942796 GCF_000699145.1 Aptenodytes forsteri | reverse complement strand
GCGCGCAGCGCGCAGGGGCGAGTGGGAGTGAATGGGCAATGGGCTCGCCCGAGCGGAGAGGGGATCCGGGGCGAGTGGGAGCGAGCTGTGAATGGGCTCGCCCGAGCGGAGGGAAGAGAGGGGATCCGGCGGCCGATGGAGCGGGACGGAGCTGCATTTTTCTGCAGGTTTCCGTGAAAATCGGGGCCGGTTTTGCAGCCCGCTCTCTGAGGGTCTTCCTCCCGTGCCCTGTGTCCCTGCCAGGTATCCGTGCGGGGGTGGTTACACCACCGTGGTGCTCCGCAGGCAGACTGGTGAACTCTCTCTTGAGGAGGCGCTCCGCCGCCGTCGGGTGCATGTGTGTACCTAACCAACAGACAAAAGCGACCCCTCTCCCTGCAGCCCCTGTGGTTCTTTGTCGGGGTGCGGGAAGAGGACAGAAAGTCCCGTGCTGCTTACGTGGTGCGCACAGCCTTCGAAGTTAATATCCTTGCACCTGGTGTAACTACTAGAGAGTCTGACCCGCAGTATTGTTGTTTTCTAAACCTTACAATTTTGGGGTCAAAATACTCGGACAGAACCTATAAAAAAAGAAAACGAAAATAGCTTGGCTTGGTTTCTGCCTGAGGACGTTCCGTGGCAGCCCTCGGGAGCCTGTCGCAGGCTGAGGGAGCGGTTACCATCAGCGTCCGTCAGCGTTTTCAGAGAGGCGCCTCTGGCTCTTACAGAAATCAGCAGTGAAATTCCAGATTTCAGAGAAGTGTGATCCTGCTTACTCGTGCTTTTCCCCTTTCTTTGACTGCTAAGGCTTCATGCTTCTGAGAGTTCTGAATTAAATATTTTCTAAGTAGCCAGAGTATCCATCCTTCGTGCCGTACCCTTGGCTTGGAAAATATTTCTACCTTTTTCCATCTTTTTTTTAAGGACACGCTCAGCATTATGTCATTTGGGCTGCGTGCCAGTAGCAACAAATACATAGGGAGTAAACGGCATTATTTTATGTGACAGCAAGAATAGGAGTGTTGCTGTAAAGCATAGTGCTAAGGAAAACTTTAGGCTCTGTGGTGAGATAATTGAATGAACCCTGAACCTAATCCGATTAAGAAATTGAGTACGAAAACCCAAACCAAAATTGCGAACAGGGCTCTCTGTATGGCATATCTTGTCCCATTGTCCTGGTTTCGGCAGGGATAGAGTTAATTTCCTTCCTAGTAGCTGGTGCAGTGCTGTGTTTTGGATTTAGGGTGAGAACAATGTTGATAACACACCGATGTTTTAGTTGTTGCTAGGTAGTGCTTAC
>NW_008796187.1:2935934-2941258 GCF_000699145.1 Aptenodytes forsteri | reverse complement strand
GGGAAGCAGTGAATGAATTCCTTGTTTTGCTGTGCTTGTGTGTGCAGCTTTTGCTTTCCCTATGAAACTGTCTTTATCTCAACCCATGAGTTTTCTCACTTTTACCCTTCCGATTCTCTCCCCCATCCCACTGGGGAGGAGTGAGCAAGCAGCTCTGTGGTGCTTAGTTGCTGGCTGGGGTTAAACCACGACACCCATCCAGATGAAGGACCAGCCAAATCCTACAGCCAATTTAGAGAAAAGCAATTGCAAAGCCCTTCAGAAGATAACTGTATTCTATTTGCAGTTTAAATTAAAGACGGAGACCTATTCATGCAGACAGGCAGGCATAAGCAAATTCTTGGAGTTGATATAAGTTATTCTGTTGAATTATTTTATCCAGAGGATTATATAGATTATTATTCTATGAATTTTTACACTGGTTTGGCTCTACTACCATAACAGAGACTTGACTGCTTAATTTTAATTTAAGTATCTATATTTCATTTGTTATGCAAACATAGCATAGCTTCTTCTTTGTAACCCTCTGTGGTTTTATATTTCTGTATACACACACGGAGCTGAAGAAGCCAGACTTACCTTTGGCATCCATGTGTGAGGGAATTTCAGTATTTTATTCACTAAATGTGGGCCTGAGATCCATTTAATTTCTCTCTCTTTTTTTCCGTAGACCATTTGCAAGTGGTGATTGTGCTAACTCCTTCCCCCCAGAAACATATTCTTGAATGCTCAATCCAGCTGAACTTTTGAACGGCATGAAACGGGGATGTAAGTGGTCTGTGTGAGCCTAATTTCCATGCTGAGGATTTAGGAGGAGAGAAGTGATAGGAAAAAGACCCAAATGAGGCTTAAAGCGTGTGTGTAATTAAACATCTTTTTCCTTTATTTATTTTCCCTGTGGCGTGCAAATTTTGTATATAATGCCATTTGTCCCCTGCTATGTCTTGGGGTTTCTAAAGCTTTTATTTCTGCTTCCTCAAAGAGGGTCCCGGCAGAGTATAGATGTCTGTTTGGTTGTTCTGGCACATCTGAACAGTGGGCCAGGTCTTGGCATGCTTAGGTGTGTTCAGCAACAAAAGCAGAAAATGAAGTTTCGGGTTCATCCAAACACTTGCGTATTGCCTAAGTCACACAGAGTCCTGTTTGCAGTTTTGGTTCAGGCTTCCATAATAATTTTCTTAATAAGATTGTCTTTGGCATTCATTCAGTTATCCAGCCAGGGAGAAGTCCTGGGGGACTCTGAGCGTGGAGGACAAGGTCTACTTTGGAGCCTTCACAGACGTAAGCTGCTGCTTCTTCATTCCTACAGGGAAGCTGAACTTGCACTGAAATACCTGGGAATTATGCACAGAGGTAGGAGACAGAACGGCTTTTCTCTGAAATCTTTTTATCGTTTCCAGTTTGCCTGCTCGAAGTGGTGAAGAGAGGGAAGGCCTGTGGTAGTGACTTTCAGGGGACTTGTATAACAGCCAGAGATGTGTTGTCCTAATGTTACAAATCCTAAAAATCTACAGGGAAAATATTAATGCAAGCTTTGACTGGCTATTCCCTCTGTCTTGAGGGGCATTATTGCCCCTCACAGCAGAGGAGCCATGTTATACTAATCAGGACCATTAACGGGCAAGCATTTCATTTCTCCAAGCAAGACGAAAGAGCAAGAGACATCTTTTTTAGCATCCTGGCAGTTGTATTGCCAGCTTCCTAAGTGAAACCAAAATAAACTCCTGAGGCCAATTCTTTCAGAGAATCACCAATTTTCTACAGCAACCTCAACCTCAGAATTTAAGTAATGCTTAGAATGATACAACAGAAGCAACACATCGATCATCTTGCTTTCTGTAGCATCCTTGCTGTATTTATTTGTACTAGAGAGTCCAATTGAGTCTTTGCTCCTCTAAGTATCGCGGGGGCCGGGGTGGGGGGGGAGAGAGAGAGAGAAAGAGAGAGAAAGTCTCTGCTCCATACAGATTATATCAAAGGATGAGCTGCATTAAAGCTGAATTATTTTTATTTATAGAATGCAAGAGGGAGGGAAGAAGACAGCAAACATGGTCATACAGAAACCTTAAATAATCCAGCTGAAACATGGCATGCTACAGACCATTCGCAACAGTAAAAATGTTCAGATTTCTACCTTTAAAAACTCTCATATCTTTAAGTTTTAATTTGGGCAAAAACTTTCAGAGAAAGTTTTAGAAGGAAAAACTTTAGAATGGCATTTTAGAACAGCTCATAATACAAAATCATTTACATGTAACTTTGTTGCTAAAGTGCTTCTATTACTGGATTTCTGTCATGCTTTTATTACTGGGCAGTAACAGATTCCTGAGATTTCTGTAAAATTGGGTCAGTCTCGTCAGGTTTCAACAAACTCTTTTGTTCTTTGAACAGAGAAATTCAGCATTAGCTAAACTCTTCAGAATACGGGTGGGTTTTTTCCAGTAGGATGTGCACACTAATAATGATAGTGCAAATGGTATCAAAAATACACGCAATCTTTGCATGGCAATCAAACCTCTGAAATGCTGAAGTTCGTACCTCAGCCACAGGTGAGTGGGTCAGGTAAAATGAAAACAGCGTCAGGGTTCATAACAAGGTAAAACATCAACCAGAAAATGTTAATGATTAAAAATGAAAGGAGCATTTGCACTTTAATTCTTCTCTGATATTAAGAAAGCTAAAAATCTCCGGAGAGTCTGCTTCTGTTGAGGTTTTAGGCCCCATAAGCGGACCAGTCTTTATTCCAGATGGGGATACAGATTTCTCAAACTGACCAAACTTTTCAGGGATTAACTAGGCCTAAAAAACTTCTGACCTGCTTGAGGTTCACTCATGAGTGAGCTCCTTCCCTTTGATGTTGGCTGGGCATAATGCCAGAGAGAAGACAGACACGTGGTTAGTCATCTAACGGTGGAGAGGTCCTGGGGAGAAGGATGACCCACCTGTGCAAACCAGAAGAGCCAGAAGGAAGCCTGTGGGGGCTCTGCAGACCTGTGCCCCAAGGTGCTTTACATTTAATTGCTGTTCCTCATACCTACCTGTCTAAGAAAGTACCGGAAATTGTCACTCACCAGTTTCAGCAAAAAACCTTGGCTTTTAATGTTCCGAGTTTTATTAGCGTTACTAACGTACCTTAAGCAACTTAAAGCATTCATTGACTAAGGATAAAATTTGCTCTGAGTTTTCATAGGAAAATATTGATTGCATTGAAGTGCAAAGTCATCTTAAGCAAAAGTGGTGGCTGTTTTAACACCTAGCACCACTCAGCTCCTTGAGCTCCTTGCAAGTCCAAGTAACTGCAAAATTAGCACGTGCAGCCACTGTCACCTATGTGAGGTCTGTGCTTGTAGCTGCTCGTTACAGCATACCAGCCTTTGGAAGAAGGAGTGCTGAAAACAATAGCCAAAGCTCATGCCAAAAATACTTTTGATAGAAAGCGATTTTTTGAAGTGTTAAGCTGGCTTTGAAGCCTGTGGATTGATTTTTTTTAAAAGCGTTCTGCTAGAAATAGCACTTGAGAAAAACATACCTTTACTAAGCTACTCTCCCCTTAGAGCTGCAAGTGAGTTCAGTTCTTTGACTTAATATATGCTACTTTTAATCACACTTTTTTGGTAAACCAGCCTGGAAGAGGAGGGGGAAAGGAGGGGGGGATCATTGTTTCCTTCTGAGCCCTAGTGTCTGCTAGAAATTATTAATGTTTGTTTCACAACAGGGTGTGAATTGCTTGGTTGCAGTCAACCATTGTTTGGAAATATATTTTGGAATGTTTCCTTTATGAAAGTTTTTTTATTTGCTTAGGATTCATGATTCTGTATTTCTTTCAGCTGTTCACGTGTTCTGTCGCTACAGTATTGCTCACTTTTATAGTAATGGGTTCAACTAATAACCAGGCATTTGTTTCAAACTACATCTTGAAGCACAGTGAAAATCTAAGCTGTATTAAACCAGGATCTCATACATTGTGCATTCCACTAACAGTGGTCCTGGGATTTAACTTTTAATAGCAATCTTCCATTATTTCCTGGAAATAATTAAATAAAAGGTGGCCCTAAATTTTTGCAAGCGTGGTGAACATATTTTCAAATGTGATGATTGGGATTGAACTGTTTTGAATCCTTTTAATATGTTGGAAGACAGCAGTTGTTTTTTCCATTTTGTCTGACCATACGTGAATAGCTACATAAAATGGATCTGAGTTCATTAGTGCTGGATGATCTGGGAGACTTTTGGCAGTGGAGGATGAAAAGGCTTACTTTTGGCAGTGGAGGGGAAAGTGGGTTTTTTTTTTAATAGTGTTGATTAGAACTGGATCACTTCCAGATGGATCAGTTTAATCCAAATATTACCAGCACCACCCCCAATTTGTCAGAGGGAGGAATGTGCCTGTGGGAAGGACATAGAGGTGGTTGGACTGGTACTAGCATTAGAGCTGGAGCGCCTTTCTCACAGAGTGCCAAGATTTGGAGGACCAAGCTGAACACCAAAATTCAGACTCAGGCTTCTGGCTCAATGTTAGAGTGCTGGGTACCCAGAACCTACTGCTGATGGGAATGTATTTGTGGCTTGGTAAGCACTTTTTAAGACAAATTTTGACTTTGGGGCTTAATGAATTAGAGTGCTGGGTACCCAGAACCTACTGCTGATGGGAATGTATTTGTGGCTTGGTAAGCACTTTTTAAGACAAATTTTGACTTTGGGGCTTAATGAATTTTGGCGTTCTGGAAAACTAGCATCATGGATGAAAATTAAACTTTGTTAACCATGTAACTATTTTTGATCAAAATGTTGATGTTTCAGCTCCCTACCAACCTCTTGCTGCTGGTTTGCAGGAATTACCTTACCTTATTTCCTTCTGGATCTACTTTATTTGCTTACATGCAAGTGAGCAGGTCACCTCAGCAGAAAAATCTGGGAGGTGTGGCGATGTGTGGCCCTTGAGTCACAGCTGCCATCTTTCATTGCGTTCATTACGTGGAGGCATACAGATATGGATTGGAAAAGACCTCCTGAATCACCTAGTCCAGGCCACTGCTAACCTAGACAGCCATAGCATCTACATCGGAGAAATTTGTCTTTATGGACTTGAGTTCTAGTTCCACTACTTCTTTTGAAAGGCTGCTCCATAGCTTTGCTTTGTAGATGATTAGAGGCCTTTCTCCAATTACATAGAATCATAGAATCATTGAGGTTGGAAAAGACCTCTAAGATCATCGAGTCCAACCGTCGACCAACACCACCCACCCACTAAACCATGTCCCTAAGTGCCTCATCTACTCGTCTTTTAAAGACCTCCAGGGATGGGGACTCCACCACTTCCCTGG
>NW_008796187.1:2918442-2935540 GCF_000699145.1 Aptenodytes forsteri | reverse complement strand
CGCCTGGGCACACTGCCGGCTCATGTTCAGCCGCCTGTCGACCAACACCCCCAGGTCCTTTTCCGACAGGCAGCTTTCCAGCCACTCTTCCCCAAGCCTGTAGCGCTGCATGGGGTTGTTGTGGCCGAAGTGCAGGACCCGGCATGTGAACATCCTCAGTCAGAATTGCCCTTGCAACTGGTTTGCAGCGTCTGTAGCTTCTTACACCTGTGCGGAAGAGGCTATTTTTCTCATCTGAAAGCTTTTTATACCCTTTAGCTTCAGTATACGTCTGCTCCAGAGAAGTGCAGCTGCAAAATGGCATCTGGATTTGCTTCCTTCTTTCACTGTTTGTCAGCCTGCTGCTTTCTATGTTCTTCCTATAAAAAATAAAAGGAGTTAGGGCTGAAGTATGTCAGGAAGCTATTCCTGTGGAATAGTTTGGGTTTTTTCCTTGGTGTTTCTTATTTGCAAATTACTTATCTTAAGTTTATTTTTCATTTTGCTTTTCCTCGGGTTTATCTATTGTGTTTGTTTTGGATTTTGGAAGGTAAGTGCAGACCTTTGTATCTGCAGTCTTGGTAAAGGTTATAGTAGACCACTAGAGTACTACGGTAGGAGACCACAGTACTCCATCCCTTGCTTATATCCTGCTTTGCAAACTGGAAGTCTCGCTCTCCTGCCTCTCACCTCTCCACACTCTCAGGCAGAGCAGATGAATCAGGGAACAAGTTCGATTGTTGTATTCTTCTGACTAGTCTGTTATTTTAACTACGCTGAGTGGTTCCTTTAGCAAATACCGTCTTGTTTTTGCTGCAAGTCATTCTGTTAATCATATCATATGAAAGTCAGTGTAGAAGACAAACTAGGCAGTCCTGAAATCCTATACATTCCCCAGGCGCTCCGCTCGTCTGTCAGGGCTCCCGCGTGTTCTGCAGTAGTGTGGCTCGCTTTCCCCTCGGCTGCCTGCTCAAGTCGGTTGGCCTGAGGTGCTTGTTTCCTCTCCAAAGGAATCAGCTTTATATTATTTTGCATCTCCTGTACAAGATTTTATCTTCTCACTTTGCTTCATGTTCTGACTTCTGATGTGTGTGGGAAGTCCAGAGGTCAAACAAGAGTTGCCTGTCGTCTGTCCCTTCTCCTGCCTCCTGTGATGATAATCTCTAATAAAGAGAATTTTAATTGTCGCTACTGTGACATTGCGGGACCAATGGCTTCTTATTAGAGATGAGATTGGATTCAGAGTTTATAGTTGCACTTCCAGTTTCTGTTTAAGGAAAACCCGTCAAAAATAACTTCTATTTTGTAGGAAAAAGCCGTTCTCAGTAATACTTTGTTTTCTGATCCTGGCACATTTTGCACTGCATATAATTTGGGACTGTTTACACATACATAAGATTGCCAGGTCTCAGTTGAAAATGACATTTTAGAAGCGTGGAGAGAACTGGCAGGCATCGGATGCTACAAATCTTACATGTACGGCATTTCTCAGTTTTCTTCAGCGGAGAGTGAGCCAGACGTTGCTTTGCTGCCTGGTGATACTGCAGTTTTATACCAATAACCACTGTGAAATAAATACAGTTACGCTTATGCCTGTGGGGTTTAGTGAGTGTATATCTGATAGGTTGTTTTCTGAAAGACCTGATTCTGTTACTTTTGAAGTCAGTTGGGGTTTCACAAACACATCTTTCGTGCCCAAATATACAGCATGCTTAGCTAGTCAGTCAATGAGTTACTCTCTGCTCAGCTAAGGTGCAGATGTGATTAAATTTTTGTTTCCCAGTTGGACATTATCTATTCCAGTTGTCTCTGACGCTGTAACATAAATTGATTTTTTTTCTTCTGAGTTCTTCTGGAAGTGGTTTAAAATTAAATTGGAAGTTGACGCCATCAATGGTAAGGAAAGCAGAGCTAATCAACACTGTGCATACCCAGCTACTCAGCTGCTATCCTGCTTCCTTGCCAGGCTTTGGGAAGCCTCAGGGTGTATCAGGCTGGAGCTTAACTTCTTTTTTTTCCCCCTGTTTATCATCATTTAGCAAAGTAATTCTTACCAGCCACCTAGAGCAGTAGGTGAAGGAACCATCAGCTGACCACGATCCCATGATTTTCCTGTGTCGGTACAGCTGACGGTGTTCCTAAGGCTGCATTAATTGGGATGTCCCTGGGGGCAAATGGAGCTGGGTGTGCTCTGAAATCATTCCCTTCCCAGCTCCCCTCCCCACAGGCAATGGTTGGGAAGAAAGGGAGCTGATTTGATGGACACTGGAACTATTTCCCATTAGGGGGCGAACATAAACAGCAAGATCTTGGAATGAAGTGTGTGTTGTTTGGACTGCTCAAAGCTGTTAAACAGGGGAGAGAAACAGCCGGTTGTAGCTCCCCCATTTTTTATACGATGGGGTCAGTTTTCAGAGAGGAGAATGGATATGAGTGCCCTACAATATAATCACTGGATATAAGCACAGGCAGAACCCCTAAAACGTCAGTCTCTCTGGATGCTCAGAGGTACAGGTGAGAAGGGAAGTCCCATCTCAATGAACGGCAGCACCATGTCTTAGTTTTCACAGTCTCTCTTTCATAAAGACAAAATTTAGGTATATGCAGTTTGTAAATTAGGACACCTACATTTAGATGTCTACATGTAGGTGTCCCCACGTGGGCAAAGTGTGATCAGTAGAGATTAGAGAGCTGTTCAGGAGATCAGTTACAGCTCCACACTTTTAGATGAGGTGATTTGAGCACGGTGGGGCCTGAAGCACCTAGCTCACATGGGGACGCCTACATATAGTCATACGTAGGTGGCTTTAGCGGAATCCTACCCTTTATGCCTAGTGTCTGCTTCACTGTTTGGTTTTTTTTTTCCGTTTAGGGCAGCAATACTTATGTTCTCCCATAAGAAGTCGAAGAGGACCCCAAAAATGCAACGGGGGCTTGTGCCAAATCCTTGAGAAGCTCATTCAAAGGCAGTGGTATTGCCCACCTTCCTCTTGCCATCCTGACAAAGGCAGATGGACTTCCCATGTTCCTCGAAGAACCTGGGCTAGTGGTGCAAACTGGCGGTGGTGGTGATAGAAGAGAAAGGCTGTGCATAAGCCGCTGTGAAAGCCAAAGCTTAGCGCAAGGAAAGCGGAAGGGTAGCTGACGCCATCTCTCCAAAGAGCCTGACATCCACCCACCTTTACAAAGATAAGCTGCTTCCTGTGTTTCTAATTATTCGGAAGTAACTGCCTTTAATAGTATTCTTTCTCCAGCCAGATTTATCTTGAAAAAAATCCTGTCATCTGTACAGCTGATGTTAATGAACATGCAAGTTTTGGCTCAGCGGTGGTGTCGGCCAAGTGAGATGAACTGGGTCAATATCCGTACCAGTGAAATGAATCCAGTAACATTTAGATCAGATGTTTTCCCCCTCACTCCTCTTTGCATTCAGGCCATGTTTCACCAGTGTACTGTACTTGGCACCTGAATAAACACTTGCAAATATTTATAATTCCCCACCTTCTCATAGGGGGCTTTCTGGGATCTTTCCCACAACTCTCCCATATAAAACAGCTGAATCCCTCTTCTTTCTTAATATAAACATGGAGGTAATGTGCCCCTTGTCACAGCAGACATCTGTTATACGTGTAGTAGTTATTCTGTAGCTCAGAGATTAATCATTGTGCTCCATCTCATTTTGCATTGCAATCTGCAAATTACAGTGATTCCTTGAAGAGACAGAAAACAGGTTTGTTCTTTGTGTTATTAGTAAACTCTAAATCACTCCCATATTCATAACTGGTTCTCTGTGATTTGTTCCATTCTCCAGATGACAAATATTGGCTGCTAAAGACACTTTACTAAGATGGGCTTTGCTAATTGCCATGAATGAAGCTTGAATTGAACATTAATTAACTATTTCTGTAAAGGACTCATCACAGCAAAACCTTCTGCACTTGTGTAAATTTATATTTAACATCCCATGACAAATGTGCGCCTTTCAACAATTGGTTTGCAGCTCTTGACAAATGTTTCTATTTCATTCTATAGGTTATGAGTTCAGTCACTGCATCAAAAATAGCCATGGCTTAGATTTGCATTACGACAAATTACTCCTGAAGTGCATTTTTAGTCTTTTGGGAATCAGCATGCTTTCTCTAAAATGAGGATCTTCCTCCCATTTTTCCTGAATGTATATGTTTTTATATAACAAGAGAATTAAAAATATCCATGAGGGCACTGCAGTAATTCATATGTAGGGGGGTGATGCAGTACAGGAATTCATTCCAAACCCATGTCTCTCTCTCTCTGCTTTTTTTGGATTAGGCTTAAGTTTCCATCACTGGAAAATAATCGGTAACACTTGGGATCCATTCTTGCATTGCCCCCCTCCAAAGCCCTTTGATATGAAGGAGAGCTTGGGGGAATGCAGGGTCAGCCCTTTTGTGATCATCTTCATCAGCAATTTTATTCTTTAGGATGGAAATTTGGTGTTCTCAATATAATCCTAAACAGGTTTATTTTAGGTCTGAAGTATCTCATAATGGTGCATACTGGAGAAGCCAATGGTGTTACCTTGATGGTAAACCACCAGAACGAAGAGTTAATCTGGTCCCTCGGTCTTCCTCCTTCCTCCAGCAGTACCAATAACAAACCTTGCAAAGGATGGTAGTCTTCAGAGACTCGGGTGTCAACAGCAGCGATCCACACTGTTTATAACTGTTCTCTCTTGGTGCTCTGAAAAGTGAGCTGGCTCCTGCAATTGCCTGGATCGTGCTACAAAGACTGCTTCTCTGTGGCTGAGTGTATTATACAGTCTCCTACTATATGTTAGGATTTTAGTTTCCATACATACAAACAAGTGGTTCCTTCTGCAGATATTTGAAAGCTAAGCTGAAAGATGTGGTGAGCACTCCACCCAATTGCTGGTATGCAGCTAAACAATATTTTAGGCTATTCTGTTGTTGAATAAATGCTAGGAGGACAATGCACCCATCTAGCAGGAGTGTGAAAGGAGGAGGGACTGAGAATAAAATTACAGCTACCCATGAAATCAAATATTATGGGTGAGTTCTTTGTTTGCTTTTCACAGCATAGCTTTTTTAAAGTCTTGACTTCAGAACAAAGACGCTTAGCCTGGAAAGAAGAGTTCAAATGTGATTTCCAGGAGATACCTCTAGAGTATTCCTTTAAATATATATATATATATGTTTATTTATACATATTTTTTTCTACAGGCTTTTGTCTGACAATTAATTTCCCTTTGCATTTGGTTTGCATTATAGCATGTGCTCAGGCAATTGTTCTTGGAGAAGAGTTGTGCAAATATATATCAATTTAATCTATTTGTGCTAATAGAAATGATTCCTTGTGATTTTCTTGGCCCTGTTGAGTTTATGCCATGAACATCCACTTTACTTTCCTCTTTCCAGTATTGTCCATGGTTTATCTTCATTAGTCTCAGGTTTTATACCAATTCTTTGTCCTTCATATGGCTTGAATTTTGTGCAGAGCCTGGGACTGCATACATTGGGAACTAGCCTGGAATTCAGGAGAAGCAGGGTTGCTGTTCTCTATGATTTTGAGCCTTTGTGACTCCAGGCAAGTCCTTCAGTGCCTCTGACTCCTCCCACGTTTTTGTCTTGTTAGAATGTGAGGGCGAGTCCCTCAGGGACTCTGGCTTTGTGCCCACACGGTGACTTGAGAAATCTATATGTAGTGTCTACGTGTCACCATGGTTCCCAAAAGGTCTTTGCCTTAGGAGAAAAGTTTTCATCAGAAATACGAGGATATATTTTTAGTGCTTTTTCATGACCTGCTAAGTCCATCTACAGGCTTGTTGTATGGCCACAAATGTTTTTGCAGCTACACAGAGGGAAAGATGCACCCTTCTTCCTGGAATGCGGTCCCACATAGATTTCACTTCTTCAGAGGCATTTGTATTCTCCCTTCCCTTCAGGGCTGTCTCATTTATTGTCTGTGCTGTGTGTTTGTTTGCAAATCTGAATCTTGCTGTATAGATGCAAAGACTCTGACTCCTTCTTACAGATGAAGGAAACCACAGGCGGCATATTCTGCCTTGGGGTCTGCAGAGCGCCAGGTTTGGGTCAGTCAGCACTGTTTTCAGTAGCTGGATCTTTAATACAAGCTCATGCTGCCCACTTCTTGAAACAGCTCTGCAATTGGTAGTTAATCCTGTAGATTACACCCCCATTATCGTTACACTGTTTAACCCAACACCCTTAATCTCACATGTTAGGCTGGCTGAAACCAATGACTGGTCCCTGTGCTGAGCTCAGCTGTGGCGTGATGAAAGGGTGGGTGAGGTTGGCTACTCCTGTTCGTGCTCTGAAATTATGCATCTGCTCATTACGTAAAGGTTTTGGGTGCCGTTGCTTGGGTGTCTGGCAGCTGAGAAAGCTGCCTCGAATATGCAGTGGTTTGTAAACACAGACTGGCAGATGCATTCAGTTAAAGTCTAGTTCCAGGCTTGTGGCTTACCCTTGAAAGGCTTTCTTCCATCTAGCAGCATCACCGAGCTCTTATCCAGACTGAAGCTGAGCCAGCTGTCTGTCTTCCAGGTACTTATCTTCTGAAGTGCTGAAACGTCTTGTGGGTTTCACTGCCTTCTGTGTCATGGGAACCCCAGGAAAGGCAAATGGCTGGGGGAGAGCTTGCCTTTCTAGCATTTCCAGGCACAGCAATGAGACAAGTTCACGGAAGAAAACTCCACCCAGGCCTATTAAACATTAAGATGCTGATGCAACTGTTGGCTCAGGAAGTCCTAGATTATGCAGTGCCAGGAACTGGTAGAATATACAAGGGAAATATCTCTGTCTGCTTTTCCTTGTCTCTTACTCTGTTCCAAAATATTCACTACTTTGAAATCAGCTACTGAATTAAATGGATCTTCCGTGTGGTCCTGTAGAGCTGGACTTCTCTTCTTAACTTCTTAGAGTGTTTCCCATATATTTGAAAGCATTGTGTGGTCTCCACAGAAAGTTGGCAAGGGACTCGGATCGTAAGCTTTACAAAATGTATGCGTTGTATGACATTTAATATGAGTGTTTTAGTAATCTCTAGTGGACCAAAGGAGTAATCCGGACTGGGTGGAGGCAGGCAGCCAGCAGGGCTGGCTGAGGAGAGTAGGAGAGAGACTTCAAACACTTAACTTGACCAGTCTCATCAATGTTCATATTTAGATCACGTGTTCCTGTATGGCTATGTGCAAACTGAGCCTGGAGAAATCCTGCTGACTAGTCAGAAAAACTGAGCTAGACAGATTGTCAAGGAGCACTTGAATCAGCAGGAAAACCTGACTCCAGAATATAGGAGGCAGCTGGGGAGGTAGGGATGTCTCTCTCAACTCAAGGTCCCAGGACCTACAGCAAGGAGAGGCAAGATAGGAGTTCTTGCAGAGTGGAGCTGAAACAGCCAGGCAGGAGCTGTCTTAGGTATGGCTGAGAATTTTCTTTGAGTTACGATTTACTGATTTATTTTTTCTCTCTGTGCTTGATCTAAAACCCCTTCTTTAGATCTTGCAAAGCAGACAGTCCTGCTAATCCTATGCATTTTTCATTAAACCTGTTTTGAAGTGAGTGAAGGTGATGCTGGTAAGTTTAGGGTACACTGCTCCCATGGAGGTTTGCTAAAGGAATTCAGGGGTCACAGTCTGCTTCCACTAAATCAGCGAAATATGGGCTTAGTTCTGACAGATGCTCCTCCTTCCTTCAAGAAGGGAAGTAGTGGAGGGGCTCCAAGACCATCCCAAAGTAAGAGTCTTGCACTGAGGAGAAGAGGTGCCATTAGCATCTTGCATCTGACAGCACTTCTTATGTATTCTGGAATCATGCCGTGCCTTGAGATACAGCACAAGTAACAAATACGGGGCAAATCACTTTTCTTCTTGGCCCATCCCTATGTGTAATAGGGGGCAGAATGATAACCAAAGGCAAACTAGAAAGAGCAATGTACTAAAATAAGGTGAGCTGGTCACAGAAGAATGACAACAAGGGCAATAGAATTATTTTAGCTAATATAGAGGAAAAAGCAAAACTAACATTAGGTTTCATCCCGCTCTTTGGCTCTGAGGCAGAATTCAGTCCTGCTTCACTTCTGTTATCTGAGGAGCTGTAGGCCACACTGACCAACCAGCAGTAATTCATGGTTGTCAGAATGGATCAAACTGATAGTTTATTAATAACAATTTGGTGTTATAGTCCTATTCATTATTGCTTGTTTGCTGTTCTTTTCTAAATTAAAAAAACCCACTTAGATATTAAGCTTGGCAACAGTTTTGTCTTCTGAGTGTGTTGCGTACACTCCATACTACAGTGTGTACTTAGTTAAAGCACTTAGTAATATATTGTGGTAATAAAGGGAACATTTTCAGTAATAGCACCTCACATACTGGGTAGTCCAGTTGAGTGCATGGACATGAATTGTTGAATAAGTTATCATTAAATGTGAGTAGCAGTCAGTGGCAGACTCTGCCTCTGAGATATTGAACATTTTCCTTAAGTTACTGATATTACCGAATGCTTGACAGTTCCACTGTATGATAGTTTTCATGAATTTCCTGCCTTTGAAATTCCAAATGGGCCACTTCAATCTCTATAGAGACATTAATTTTGCATCTGCTTTCTTT
Source organism: Aptenodytes forsteri (assembly GCF_000699145.1). Classification (NCBI taxonomy): domain Eukaryota; kingdom Metazoa; phylum Chordata; class Aves; order Sphenisciformes; family Spheniscidae; genus Aptenodytes; species Aptenodytes forsteri. The sequence continues at coordinate 2,926,932 of NW_008796187.1, read as the reverse complement.
CCCCTTAGAGCGGAATTTTTTGATTAATGCCAAATAAATAAGCTTTACAAAGTGTTATAAACAATAGCCATGAAATCCAGTGGGTAGCTGGTTTGAACCTCAGTTGTCTGATTCCTTTTTACATCACTGGGATACAATCCTGTCTGTGCTTTGACGCGTATGACCTCTTCTGCCCATCCCCTCTTCTCACATACACCTCCCGTCTCCTTCAGAGCATTATGATTCCAGTCAAATAGCAGTCTATTAGGTCCCAGTCTTTCAAAGCATACAGTAATTACCCATCAACATCAAAGCAAATTGCTCTGGTTTAGTTTCTCTTTAGAAAAGGAAGTGTTCCTTTATTTTCCCACTGGAACTCATTCATCCTTGCTAAGCGCTGCTGCAGATATCATTCCCTCCTTACAACTTCTTTTTTTTTTTTCCCTAAGAGTTGTGAATTTCACTCAGGCAGTTTTATTTGTCATTTTAAAAAAATGTATTATGTCAGCGCAGCTCTCGCTCTTGTGCTCTTCTAATGTAATTGGAATAAATTTGGCCACACACAAAATGGTTTTACAAATCAGCTTTGAAAAATTGGAAGGGCCATGACAGAGCAAACAAATTTATCATATTTTGTGCCATTAAGGTCTTGCTTTCATATAAGAACATACAGCTTCCGGAATATTCATCTCAGAGCTTTAAATTAATCTCTGTTTTTGTACGCTTCAGTTGAACTTCTTTAAGGCAAAATATCTCCCTTCATACATTGCTAGACATAATTCACAGATGAACTACAAATGCCAGTTACTAATACGGGAAGTGAGTATTTGGCATTTTTTCACAGAAAGAAAGGAGTCACAAAAATATTAAATGAAAACCCATCTCCCTCCAGACTTGAGTTGAAAAGTGAGCTTTGTAGACATTTCTAAAATTTCTTTCTGAGATTTCCAGATTACTCTTAAAATAGGAGAGGAAGAGGGTGAAAAATTTAAAGAGGAATTGTCAAACCCTTTAGAAATCACTGACAATTTAAAAAAGAATTTCATTCATATAATTGTACATTTTCATCTGTTTTTCTCCCTCTTACTCAAAATTAGCTTATATTTATGCTTTCGAGACCTCCTTAAGTATGTTTCCTGTCTGGGTTTGGAGAGAAGAGATTTGATGATGCAAAACAGCTGATGATTTGATGTTAACCAGCAGCAGCATTTGTTAATCCCAATTTCATAGGCATTTATGTCCAATTGCAAAAGCTACCCAGCTTGACTGAAAAACTCATTCAAACTATACTCTTGCGTTGTCTGAGGGTGATCTCGTAGATTACTGATGCAAAATGCGAGTTCAAAGTGCAGGTTTAGATGGAAATTGATAATTTCCAAAGGTTAGGGCATTGAGATTTTCCAAGGAGCTAAGAGCAAGGCCCAGTGTGGGTATTGGGACTTGCTGTCCCTATAGGTGAGGACTTACTTGGACCCGTAGTCTTGGCTTGGGCCTCCATCCAGCGGTGAGGACTTACTTGGACCCGTAGTCTTGGTTTGGGCCTGCATCCAGCAAAGGTGGGAATGAGAGACCGTGAAATGTAATTTTAATCCAGTTCTTCAAAAACTTATGAAAAAAAAAATTCATGTGTGTTTCTGGGTTTGGGCTGGAGAGATTCTAACAGATTTCCATGTAGATTTGTCTTTAGTCTTTTGAATCCATTTTAACTTCCAGCTCCCTTCAATAAAATCTAAGTGCAAGAGTATTCAGTGTGGTTTTGCTTATACCCGGTTTTAATAAATAACGATGAAAGCTGGGAGGGGACAGAGGGCAGAGGAGTTGGTTTGTTTTTTTCTTCACACTTGATGTTGCAGACTGAAGATACAAGCTATGAAGAGAGAATTTAAGCTCCCAGCATTTTTTTGCAGTGTGTATGACTGATTAATTATTTTTAAAGGTAAATATAGTTTTGGCAGCTTCTTCTATTTAATTTGTTGGCCAAATTTTCCAATATAAGTAGGATTTCTACCATGTTTAATTAATTAGAAAGACTAATAGTAAAGTGTTTCTCAGCTTCGTTATTTCAAAATAAAATCTGAAAGTAACAAGTTTTGGGGTAATTAGTGAAAAAAATAAAGTTTTTAGCCAGGAATAATATAATGCATGGCGAAAACTGAAATCACGGTTCACCTAGGTTTATTTTTTTAACTAACTCGTCAGGACGTACAGAGTTCTCCTGCATTCCTGTGCCTGCGCAGCATCCAGCCGTGAGGATTTTGCTGGCTATCCCCAGGCGCAGCTCAAGCTGTGTGTGAGAAAGGACACATAGGAGAAAGTTACAAAGCCCTTTGCAGATAATGGCCATTTTTTCTAATTTATGACTAAACAGTCTGGTTTGGTTAGCATTAGTCTTGACAATGAATAATCTTTACTGAAGTGCAGTGTGAAAAGCAAACAACACTCTGCAATTCTAAGGGTTTTTTTTCTGTTACTGCTAAAAGAGTTAAAGTGCTTACAGAGGGCACCAGGAAATGTTGGGATTTCTTCATACGAGTATTACATGATTTGGGACACATCTTTTAATCTCTGCTCTACAAGGAAAGACTAGAAAATCTAGTCTAGTGGGAGCTAGAAAGGTGTAGAGCAAACCTTCCTCCCGCCACTGTCACTCCCTCTCAGTTGGAGGAGATCACAGCTCGTGTACCAGCTTGCAATCCAAGCTCAGAGAAGATACCTGGGTGTAGATGATCCCGATCATGCCTTTTCTCCCGTAATCTTGGGGGCAGTTCTTGCCTAAGCGCAGAAGTAGTATCCCTCCTGCTGGTACGGAGTATCCACCCCTGCTTCCTGCTGGCTTTATAACTACTGTGCATCCGTAGTTCTATGCTGGAATTCTGTAAAAGGAAAGTAGTAACAATTATGAATCGCTGTTTCCTCAAAGAGACTCCCCGATACTTAGATACACGCTGAAAAGGACTTGAAGAACTGTGAGTCACACACGGCTCTGCTTGTGTTTTGCAGTGCTGGGCAGGGTTTGACAGCTCGCCTTGGTACCCAGCGCCACGTGCCAGGGAGTTGGGACTGCGGGTGTTTATTCGGGTACACAGATGCTGGAAACCATTCTGCCAGGCACCATACCACGGCCACGTGAGGTGGGCTGCTTCTCTTCGCACAGTAGGAACAGACAAGTTATCCTGAGGGCAAGGACTTGGAGAGAGCGATTTATATGACCAGATGGAGCCACTGTGATAATCTGGTATGAGCTTCCAGATAATTTAATAAGAATTGGCAAGTGCAGGACGTCAGTTCCTTGATGGTTTTTTGATGAGGGGAGAGAGTGGTGAGGTGTTAATTAAGAGGGAATTAGCTCTCGTTAGCTCTGGATATACATGTTCAATGATGTGCTTTTCTTTCTTTGTTCTAGACACAGAGCATTGTACTACTGACCTTTAATTTGATAAATATTTGAGACCCTGAAAGCCAGAGGAGGAAAGCAGATGCCAGGGTATCCATGGCAGTGGTGCAGGCAGTCCATCTAGACTTGCTCACTGGGAAACTCGGTCTTGCTGCCTGACCCCTGGGCAGTGATGGAGTAACAGCTCAACACCACGGAGTGCTAAGGCGCCTGTGTTAGTGAGGCTGGTGTCTTCTATTTTGGATCCTGGTAAAGCTGATAAGGTTTAAACAGGAAGTCACAGTACAAGTGTCTGGGACACATTAGGGTTGGCTTTTCTAAATAGATGTCCACAGCTGAAACACAGTGCTAACCTCTCTCAGATCTCTCTTTGGGGCCCAATCATACCCATGACACGTATTCTTCCTTCAGTTAGGGACCAAATGTGTACGGGAGTGCCAGAGTGATGAGAGCTTGAACTGCAGAAAGCGAGGGCAGGTGAAGGGCATCGAGGGTTTGGTGGAGAAGAGCAGATTCCCGAGCTCCTTGTTCAGGGGCTCGCTGCGGGCGCAGGGCTGTGCCACCGTACTGCAGGGACTGCCAGGGAGAGCCACTCAAAGAAGCCACTTTGCTTCAGGCGTTGCCAAAAATGGTGAGAAAAACAGCTGACATCTGGAAGAGGAGCAGTCTGAGAATTCGCTTCCTTTTAATAAAATTATCTCTTCATCTGTGTACACATTTCTGTGAGACTGCCGTTCCTCTGCAGAGCAGTCCGCTAAATGAACAGTTGAATACCCGCTTCTTCACTCAGCGCTCGCACACTGAAAAGCACGGTGGAAGTGCTAAATGCTTTTCTTTTTAACTGCTGAGCCAGTTTAAACTAGTAAAACTCTTCAATATATTTTCGTTTGGTAAAAAGGTGATCATATAAAATTATCAAAATTGCAATAATTAGCAAATTGCAGAGAAAGGTCTTATAACTTAGTTATAAGTCTTAGGACTTATAACTCCAAGGTGTAAGCAGTAGAACTAATTTATAGGCTGACACACCAGTCCAGCTATAGGCAACTCCAGCAGTGGCTTTGCTACTCATTAAACTAAGTGCACAGCTATCAGACTAATTATAGCATGCAGCTATGTAGCAAACTGATCCCAGACAGTGGGACAGGATGCCTTCTGACTGAAGTAGATCCACAGCCCACTGCAGCCTGGAAATCCTTCTGCATTTTAACCTGTTGTCTCCCTAGACATGTTTGCAATGTTGTTTACTTTGTACAGCTTCCTTTTGCTCTCTCTCCCCTGCCTCAAGTTCCCCAAATATATCAGCATGTCTCAAACGGGGAGTTACCAAAGGTGCTTCAGATGCGACAGCTGCTGCTTTTGTTTTTCGCTCTTGGAGAATGCAAACCCATCCTGGTGACTCCCACTCTTTTATTATTAGAGCATAGATTTCAGCAGCTGCCTGACCATGTGACGGCAAAAAAAGAAAGGATTACTTTTTGTCTCCCTCATGCCCTATTATAAAGGGAAAGACTGGATCCTGTTTTAGAAATATTTGCTGCTATGTCAAAATTGTGATTAGGGCCATGGTTGTGCGTTAAACTCTTCTGGGTGAACAGATAACTCAGGTGATCCGGATGCCTTCCTGGAAATGTCAGTTTTTGTGAAAGGTAGCCAACTTCTGACTTTTCTTGCAGGTCTGTGGGTTAATTTGTCTGCCTACCTGCGTTCATGTTCCTGTAAATAGAAGTCAGGTGCTACTGCTCATTTTAACGACGTACATATATAAAATAGCCAACAGTTTTGTCTCAAGACCCTTTTCAGTTAACGAAGCTTAACTAAACTTTTGGGAAAAGTGCTGTATTTTATTGCCTTACGGCAGCCAGTGTATGGCAGGCAGGCTTGGTGGGCCCTGCTCTGGGGTGTCCTTAGCTGCAGCACTGGTGTCAGCAAGTCACTCCACTCTTCTTCAGAGCAGGTTGTAAATGTTCTCCGTTTCGAGGGATTTCTTCTGAGAAAAGAAGCTAGCTGGCCTTTGGCTTCCCTCTATAATGAAGGGCTGCGAGTGTTTTGCGGCATGTGCTCACATCTTGGCTCTTAGCCGAGTACCACACAAGCATCTTCACTTCAAGATGCAAGCTAGGCTTGCTAAATTTTGGAGTCCTAACCTGAACTTCACTGCCTTCAGCTGCCTCTAAATCATATCTTGATTTGTATGTTTTCTTAGAGAAGACATTTCAAAAGATAAAACAAGTTTGGCAGCAAAAGAAAAAAAAGGAGAAAAGCCCTAAGATCATGCATCTGGAAAAAGCTTTCTAATCCATCTTGACACATCTGTTGCTTTAGAAGAAAAAAATCTCCTGGCTGCACTGGGGCCCTGCAGCTATGTGTGTTGGGGGCCTGGCTGTATAATTTGTGGAGTGCAATAATTCTGTAATTATATTGCTAATTGTGTGCTACCATTTTTTTATAATACAGAGTGAAGTGATTTATAACTTAACAGTTTTACAGGAGCTCAGACAGTTAACTGAAAACGAGCACTTGCAATGTAGCTCCTAATAACTGCTATTGTTAAGGGCATGCTATCAAGCTGCCCGAATGCCTTGCTGGGAGGTGTAGCCTTGCAGAAGTATTTCAGACTGAAAAATCTCAGCAGTACAGTGCCTTTCCAGTCTTGCCTGTAGGTATATAAAAAATAACAGGAGGGAGGGTGGGAGAATGGTTAAGAGTAAGAGGAAACTAAGTCTAAGCAATACCCACAAAGAACTCCAAAAGAATGCAAATAGTAGGAATAATCTGAATTTCAAAATGGAAGATGTATTTGTAGTGAAAAGTAGAGGAATTGGATTTTGGGGGAGGCTGAAGTACTTTCCTGTTCAGTAATGAGGAAGAATTGGCAGTTTAGGGATTAGACAGGATCTTCTCTCGCAATACTTAGAAGATCTAGAAATTGCGAACTGGGTTGCAGAGGCAAGATATTTACCTCCTTTTCATTGATGCTTTGGATTATTGCCTCTTCCAAGCTGAATTTGTGTTTGGGGAGCCACAGTTGCTTTCTCTGTCTCTGGATATAGTTTATCTGGGTGCTACCAAAGCTGCTTTTGCTTCCCAAGGTTGCTTTGCCTTGGCTGGAACAGAAAGGAGTAGCTGCACTGAATCGTTCAGGCAACACGTGGTATTGGTGGTTTTGTTCTTCCAAATGTTATAAGATGGAAAGGTACTGCATTTTACAGAAATAAAGGGGTAAAAAAAGAAAAATTGAAAAAAATGCATATTTTATGCTTAATTACATGGAAATTCAACATGTAAAAAGAAGCATAGATTGGCTTTTTTTTTTCTTCCCCAAAAAATAGAATAGTCCACTATCTGAGCTGGTGTGTTAAGTGCATAGCAGTAACTACTTTTGACTGCATACTGCTTGCCCTGGGAGTATTTTAACTTTTGAAATACAAGTTGTGGTATGAAAAGAGCAATTCTCCTTTCAACTCTAGGTATTAAAAGATGAAAGACATCCTATATTCTCCCCTCATTCCTGCAAGTGTAGTTTCATTGTAATGGTTCATTCAGGAATTCAGGTTTTGGAGCCGACAATTTACTACCCGTGGCTTAGATTTTTACTGCTTGCAAAGCTGAGTGTATAGGCTTATCATGTCAGAAATAACATGACCTCGGTTATGAGATCGTTATGAAAGATTCTTCATTAAGAATCATACGAGATTCATAGAATTATTTCATTTCAAAGGATTTTTTTTCCTCATTTCTCCCTGGAGAAATTTTCAAGCCAGTTGGTTCTGATATGATATAAAATACATACAGTACTCATTTTGTACTCAAAGTTGCTTGACATAAAGATCAGTAGATTAAATGGCATATGCTTTTGGGGGAAAACATTTGAATTTGGAAACCATATTAAAGTGAATATACTTCAAAAATTAAATCACAGTATGTGTGTGATTACATGTGTAATTTAAGTGTTCTGCAAAATAATGATACCAGACACATTATCTAACTCAATCTGTATGAGTCGTTTTGGCATGTTCAGAATTTGCCTACTAGAATGAAGTCAATAGATAAGAATAACTTGTTCAGCATGTCCAGACAAAGTAGTTATAAAAGAAAGAAGGAGAAGAAAAATTAGAGCAGTGGAAATATTTTAAGTAAAGGGACAGGAACCTGGAATACGAGAAGTGAAATAGAATACATGAGTATAAGTGATAGTTCGGTATTCGTTCTTTTTATTGTTCCAATTAAAATAGTTCAGGACTGCTTCCGCTCCTCTCAAAATCTGTGGCGAGGTCTCTGTTTTCATTAGTAGGCTATGAGCGTACAACTTCTAGTATACATGTCCAGCCTGTCAATAGTTATTTCTTCTTTTTCAGTGTGATGAAGCTATTGACTTCGGGCTTTTACTCATGAGAATTGCACAGTCTGTGATGAACACGTGCCATTACTATTACTAGGGAAGCACGTAAAGTTCTGCTGCTAGGAAGGTAGCAGATGGTTTTCTGCTAAGCATGGATTTTGATTTTGTCATTTCACTTACTGGTCAAAATACTAAGAAAGGTACAGCCTTTCAGAGCTCTAGTTAAATGCACTGCATTAATTCACAGCATTTGCCTTTGTTTCCCATAATGTCATCCTGCTAATAATCAAATCTTCCTTTAAAGCTTGTCTCCTGCTGTGTTCCCTTGCACAGTTTAATGTAGAGCTTCCATTCATAATCTTCACTGGTTTGCACTGTTTAATCTGCTTTAATATTTGACTTTACTGTACGCTGTTCTGTAGACCCTACAGCTACAAATTGAAGTACACATCCAAGCTGAAAGCCAGGGGAAGGGAAATAAAAAGCTAAGAATTTGGGCTGATACTCCTTCTTCCTGCTTATGCATTTCTCCATCTGTGAAATGGATATACTACTACTCGCTTTGGATCGCTGGGTGAGATTCTTATGTGAAAGATCAACAGTATTGTCTTTTGCTCCGTATTCTTGCTTGCGGCTCTGCTTTCTACTTCAAAGTAACAAGTTACATGAGATGCCTCTGGAGGTAATTTTTGGTAGATATCTTTTCAAACAATTTAAGAAACAATTAGAAAGTTGTCTGAGCTAAATATGTACAGAAAATTGATCAACATCCAAC
>NW_008796187.1:2913782-2918184 GCF_000699145.1 Aptenodytes forsteri | reverse complement strand
TTAATAAAATATTCTATAGTTCTGTGAAATGCACATCTCATACTATTAGAACTATTTATTCCTGTTATGTCTTCTTGTTCTATAAGTGTCTATGGGCTTCTGCTAGTCAATAAGGGTTTTGTAAAGACAGGCATATAAAAGTGTAAACATTCTCAGTTTGTTTAAAATATATACTGAAAAAGTATTAATATATTCCAATCCTAGAATACCTAAATTTGATATGGACATTCAAAAGGGACTTGGTAGAGAAAATAGTTCCTGAGAGATTATAAAAGCATTAAAGAAATGAAATTCCATTTCTTCCTTGACGAGAATTCTACAAAAAGACAAAAATGCATTTATCAATATTAAATTGCCACAGCAAACCCACCTGCAACACTACTATGCCTATACTCTTCCCACAGATTCACACACAACCTGGGCATGTGTGGTCCTGCACAACCACCATCTTAAATGTAGCGAGACATGGGGATCTTTTGCAAAGACACAAGCCTTCCTTAGCCTAGGCAGTAGGCTGGGCTTCCTCACCCCGGGAAGGCTTGTGGCAGCAGCTCCTGAACAGTATGATTCAGGGACATAAAGTTAAGCACCTGTTGTGAACAAGTGTCGCTCTTCTGTATCTGTCAGCGAAGGGATGCAGGACCTAAAGTTAGCTTTGAGGAATAATTCCCATAATTTGGGCCGGATCGCCCTTCATCCACAATGCTGGAGTCTTAAACTCAGGCAGTCTCGGTGAAGACTGACCAGTTTAACTTCACCATATCAGTGGCTAACCTTTTCCAATTGCTGAGTCTTTTATATATATGTAAGGTATCTTCTAGATCATACCCCCACCCCTCTCAGAAAGGTACTCAGTTGAGCAGCACTATACACGTGTGTGGCGTGTGAGCCTGGCTTCCTATGTGCATTATTTAGAATTTGCCGAATCTACACATTTGTGACAACTCAGGGATCCTTTGGGAAAAAAGATATGAAAGTTCTTTTGCATCAGTATACTGAATATAGAATTTCAGTAGCCTTCAAAAATACTTTATACAGGTATCAACCTCGGTAACAAGTCAGAGCAGAGAGTTGGAGTTTCTGAACTAATTTTTAGAGTTGTTTTCAAAGTATAACCCTTCTGCAGTGCACAGACCCTTTAAAATCCTCAGCTGAACAACAGCAGCTGAACTGTTGTTTTCTGTCAGACATGAGGGATATGGGCTGTTAAAACTAACTAGGATTAGCTCCAGTCTTTCTCATTAGTCAAACTTCTAATACTGGTTAAAAAGTACATTTTGCAACTTAATAATTTTCAATTGGAAAATATGGCCACAAAACTGGACACTGAATAAATTTAGTGCTTTGAATATGCTCTCTGCACCTTAACAAAATACATCACAGTGAGTTAATAATTACTATTTTTATACTCTGTTATTTTATGGAAAGTATCTCTTACCAGCAGGAAAGTACAAGGACTTCTAGGAATCACTAGGGTGTAATGAAAGTTGCCAAAAATGTAAACTAATACAGATTTTCTTATGAACCATGAAAATATTATATTTAAACTAAACCCATAACTTTTAGCAAAAAAATATGAACAGGGATTTTAAAAAAATGTGTGTGTATATAGACATCTGAGGTCTCAGGCGCTATTTTTCTATTAAATAAATAGGGCCTGAGACATCAGATGTCTAGAAAATATCAGCCAACTAAACTAACATCAAAAGATCAATGAATGATCTGCGAGTAAGTGGAAAACTTCTAGTCTGATTAAATCTGCAAAAAGAATCTGACCGGTGGGGTCCCCTCTTTTTGCTTCTCAAGTGCCTTAGTGTGCATTTAATTGCAGCAAGATACCTCTTCACCTCCATAAGGGCGTTTTTCTGAGATTTTTCCATTCTACTCTTACTTCCTCCGCTCAGTAAGTCAACAGACTTTAGCCAACATACCAGCAATACTCAGAACTAAAAGTGATCTACCCAGCAAGCAGCGCTCAGCAACACAATATCAGGACAAAAGAAATATTCCTCTTGAAGAGACAAAAATAGTAAGTTCCCAGGATACTACTTGCTAGGGTGTCAGAGTGTTGAAATATGCCAGGAGAGCATTTCAACTTCTTAGACTGAAGATCAACTATGGGGACGCGCAATCAAACCAGGAAGCCTATGAAGAACGAAGATAATAAAAAAGAGGTGGAACTTTTCAGTGATTTTTTTTTGTTCTTGATAAATTCAGTTGTGGATCAACTGAAACCATTTACTGAAGTAATCCATATTAATAATTAGTTTTGGCAACAACATGAGAACCAAAATTAGTTTTATCATTTTGAAGTTTAACAAAAAAAAACCCCATTTTTGAGGATCAGACACAAAATCCAGAACACTGTTGAATATCTGAAAAATGGAATGGTGTGACTTCTCTATTGCAAAACTTGTTTCCATTTCAGAATAGAACAAATCATTTTTTTTCTTTTTTTCTTTGGGTTTTTTCCCCCCCTTTTTTTTTTGCTAAAGGGAATACAAGGGTTAAATAACCTGAAAGAATAAAAGGATGAAATGAATGTTCTGTCTAACCCCAAGCATTTTTTTACTGCTTTGGTTCAATAACCCAACTAAAATATCCCTTGTTAACATGATTCTAAGTACAAGGTACCTTAACAACAATTCCCAGGAGATTTTGTAACACCTTTGTCAAATTCAGTTTAAAGTCAAAGTGGCTGAGAACATGTTCATTCTATGAAAAAAGAGGTATTTCAACATTTCCATCCTAATTTTGGAAGAAAACAAATGTTGAAATATTAGAATTTCCCCCAGGATGAAAATTCTAATATTTTGCTCGGCTCTAGTTTCCAATAACTCTTACACTTTAATTTTGTAATATTTAACTTAATGTTTCCCATGTGAGTATTATAACACTAGTGGGTAAAACTTTAGTCACCTCACAGATTAGGCATGCAAAGGAAAACAGTTCATATATGTAGAGGGACAGATTTCTCCCTTCACAAGTGCCTTCCTCTTGTTTCCCCTGCTGATGAGATGTCAGTTTATTACAGACTTGATGAATGGAGTTTCCTTTCTCAGGAAACAGTAGTCAGGCCTATGGAAGCATTTATGTAACAACATACGTTCCCTCCCTGGAAGTTTCCTTATTATCCCTTCTCTTGGCTATGTTGGACCGCAGTCAGGGACAGCCTGAAGGGAAACGGTGAAGTGCGGCCGCTGGGACATTTGTGGGAAACAAAACTTAGCAGTCCTGGTCTTAAGAGTTGTGAAGCCACAATCAACCCCCGGTTGCACCTCTGTGGTGTGCCAAGTGAGATACCTTCTGTGCAGTTAATCCCTACGCGCTCAGAAAGTCTGATGTAGGCTGCTTTTCATGCCTAGGTAGGGCAACCTTAAACGCACATGCACTGAGCCTGGTTTCATTGCATGCATGACGTAAAAGCTCTCTTTAGCGTGTGAGGTTGCTTCCTACCAGGTTGGGTCCCGAACAGCCCAGGTCTACAGTTGCCTCTGGTACTGGGCACCTCCAACCAAAATGAATTGAAACGTGAACTAGATCCGGTTCCTATTCAAAGTTAGTGCAAGATAATAGCTTCTCCATAGCATACACTCCACTAGATCTCAAAATCCTGTACAGATTAGCTTGATCTAACTGTCTCAGTTTTACAGATTGGAAAACTGAGGTGTTGACACAGCTAGAGTTACCAAATCACCCAACATGTTCTGTAGCAGAATTAGGCCTGGAGCCTGTGACACGAGACTGCAGGTCTTACACTTCGATGTTTGACCATGGTCATCAACAGGTATTTCACTGGATGTGTGTTGGCAGGTCTTCGTCTTAATTCTGTTTTGCTTTCTTAAATACAGCGAATCAGTGCCTGTCTCCTGTTGCTGCTGCTAGAACAGCTCTCCACTGCTGCTCAGGTCTCTTTCCTGGTAGGCTCTTCCACCATCATTTGTGAAAGACCGTGTCTCTCGAACTTGATAGATAAGAAAGGAAGGGCAGGAAGCAAGGGATGAATCCAGCTACTGAAATAATCCTTTACTGCGTGACGGGTTAGACTGACTCAAGATTAGACAGTAATAAATCCTCTCTCTTTCTGCCCTTGCAACAGCTAAACTGGAGGAGAACACCTGGCTTAATCCCTTCGGTGTATTAACTCAAAATAGTAGGCACTAGATAATAGGCACTGCAGCTATTCCAACCCCCGTGACAGGCATTGCAGCTACTCAAACCCCGGCGACAGGCACTGCAACTACTCCAGCCCCCACGACAGGCACTGCAGCTATTCAAATCTCGGCGACAGGCACTGCGACTGAACCAGAGAACCAACCCGTACCAGTATCAGTCGCCCCTATACACAAGAAGAAATACACAAGAAAATCAACTTGTGTAGTAAGGGAGGAAGATGAACCAG